>NW_026576083.1:0-227168 GCF_028641065.1 Leucoraja erinaceus | reverse complement strand
ACCTTTCCCTATAGCTCAGGCCCTCTAGTCCTGGCCACATCCTCATGAATCTTCGCTGCACCCTTTCCTGCTTGACAACATACTTCCTATATTTCCTCTCTCCTCTTCTAAGATAAGGAAGTTTAGATAAAATTATTTGAAGCATTGTGTGCAGTTCTGGTCACCCCATTACAGGAAGGATGTGGTCAGGGTGCACAACGCTGCCTAGTTTAGAGAGTATTACCAATAAGGGGTTTTAAGGGGGGCACACAGTGGTTCAACGGTAGAGTTGCTGCCTCACAGCACCAGAGAGCCAGGTTGAATCCTCACTACGGGTGCTTGTCGGTACGGAGTTGGCAAGTTCATCCCATAACCTACGTGGGTTTTCTTCGGGTGCTCCGGTTTCCTCCCACACTCCAAAGATATACAGGTGTGCAGGTTAATTGGCTTGGTATATTTGTAAATTGTCCCTAGTGTGTGCAGGATAGTATATGTGTGGGGATCGCTGGCCGGCGTGGACACGGTGGGCCGAAGGGCCTGTTTCCGTGCTGTATCTCTAAACTAAACTAAAGAAGAGGTTGGATAGACTTTCTCTGGAGTTCATGTTCACAAGTGATGGGAGCACAATAAGGCCATTCGGCCCATCAAGTCTACACTGCCATTCGATCATGGCTGATCTATTTCTCCCTCCCCTGCCCCATTCCCCTGCCTTCACCCCATAGCCTCTGACACCCGTACTAATCAATAATCTATCTATCTCTGCCTTAAATATAACCACTGACTTGGCCTCCACTGCCGTCTGTGGCAAAGAATTCCACAGATTCACCACCCAGTTGAAAGGCTGAGGGGAGACCTGATAGAAATATATAAAACTATGAGTTGCATTGAGAAGGTAGACAGTCAAAATCTTTTTCCCATGGTGCAAATGTCAAGGGTGAGAGGGCAGAGCTTTAAGCATGAGAGGGTCACATTGTAAAGGAGATGTGCGGGGCAAGTTTTACTATACAATGCGACAGAAACTTTATCCCAGGAGGGAAATTGATTTGTCATACACAAACACAAAACATTGTGAAACATGAATTTAAGGGGACGAGGGGAGAGGCTTGGGGGCTGTGCAAAGATTACGTGGGGGGGGGGTTGGTGGGGAGGCGAGTCAGTCTCAGTCTACACTACGACAGAAGGGGGAGGAGTTGTACAGTTTGATAGCCACAGGGAAGAAGGATCTCCTGTGGCGTTCTGTGCTGCATCTTGGTGGAACCAGTCTGTTGCTGAATGTGCTCCTCATGTTGACCAATGTGTCACGGAGGGGGTGAGCTGTATTGTCCAGGATGCTCCACAGTTTGAGGGGCATCCTCCCCTCCAAGACCAACATCCCATGAAGAGAACTCGGGGGAGAGGGAGGAGTCGACCTTCCTGATGAACTTGTTGAGGAGAGGGGGGAGAGGCAGCCTTTGCCCTGTTGCCCCGGCACACGGCAGCGAAGAAGATAGCACTGGCCACCACCGTTAGTAGAACATCTGCACCTTCTTGCTGCAGATGTTGAAGGAGCGGAGCCTTCTCAGAAAGCTCTGTCCCTTCTTGTACAGAGCCTCAGAGTTCTTGGATCAGTCCCGTTTACTGAAGATAGACACAAAATGCTGGAGCAGCCAAAAATGGGGTAGAGGAATAGACAATGGACAATAGGGGAGAGGGGTAGGAGTAGGCCAGGGGGGGGGAGGGAGCCAGCATCGCCATTCAATGGATCATGGGGATCATCCCCATCAGGGGGAGAGAGGAGAACCCCGGGGTCCTTCTCCCCATTTATCCCATGTCTCCGCTATTTTTTAAGAGAGCCCAACCCTATCTAGCTCTCTCTTTATCCAGAGAACCTTCCACAAACCAAATTAAGGGAGGCAGCTGTGAGATTTGTTCCATTCAGAGAGACTCAAACTCTCTTGGAGAAGAAGTGGTTGAGGTCACAATACTTCCTGGTTTAAACTGTGGCCCCTCCCTGGACTCCCCCAACAGCAGGAGCAGTTTCCTGGGGGAGTTTGTCCAAGCCCTTAACAATCTTATATCTTGTCAATGAGATGCCCTTTCATCCGGGAAAAATCCAGAGTGTACAAGGCCAGCTGTTCCATTCTGTCAGCATATGACAGTCCCGCCATCCCGGGGATTAACCTTGTAACCCTACGCTGCACTCCCTCAATAGCAAGAATGTCCTTCCTCAAATTACGGGACCAAAACTGCACGCAATACCCCAGGTGTGGTCTCACTAGGGCTCTGTACAACTGCAGAAGGTCCTCTTTGCTCCTATATTTGACTACTCTTGTTATAAAGGCCAACATGCCATTCAAATTGTAAAGGAGATTTCTTCACTTTGCCTGCTACGTACCTGCATGCTTATTGATTTATCCCAGGACCCCCAGATACACAAAATACTCAAACACAAAACTTGACAATTTAGATAGTAATCTCCCTTCCTGGAAAGGCAAAGGGGCTGTGCACACAGATTATCCGCATTAAACTTAATCTGGATGCATCTGCCCACTCCCCCAACCTGCCCTAGCCACCCTGCATTCTCATGGCATCCTCCTCGCAGTTCACACTGCCACCCAGCTTTGTGTTATCTGCAAATTTGCTAATGTTATTTTGAATCCCTTCATCCAAATCATTGATGTATATTGTAAATAGCTGCGGTCCCAGCACCGAGCCTTGCGGTACCCCACTAGTCACTGCCTGCCATTCTGAAAGGGACCCGTTAATCCCTACTCTTTGTTTCCTGTCTGCCAACCACTTCTCTATCCAGGTCAGCACTCTACCCCAATACCATGTGCCCTAATTTTACCTACTAATCTCGTATGTGGGACCTAGATGAGTATGTGTTTTCCCACTTATTCTGCAGCCTTATGTTATGTTGCCCATGGCACCATTTAGTTGCACTGGAATGACAATAGAAATCTGCAGCTCTGAATCAGAATCAAATGAGCGGAGCCTTCTCAAGGTCCAGGTACACTTCTTGTACAGGAGCCTCAGAGTCCCTGGATCAGTCATTTTCTGAAGATCAGACACAAAAACTGGAGAAGACAATGCTGGAGAAACTCAGGGGGTGAGGCAGCAGCATCTATGGAGCGAAGGAAATAGGCAACGTTTCGGGTCGAGACCTTTCTTTAGACTGATGTGAGTGTAGGGTGGGGCGGGAAGAAGAAAGGAAGAGGGCTGTGAGACAGTGGGCTGAGGGAGAACTGGGAAGGAGAGGAGAAAGCCGGGACTACCTGAAATTAGAGGTCAATGTTCATACCGCTGGGGTGTAAACTGCCCAAGCAAAATATGAGGTGCTGCTCCTCCAATTTATGGTGGGCCTCACTCTGGCCATGGAGGAGGCCCAGGACAGAAAGGTCGGATTGGGAATGTGAGGAAGAGTTGAAGTGCTGAGCCACTGGGAGATCAGGTTGGTTATTGCAATGCTGGAGTAACTCAACGGGACAGGCAGCATCTCTGGAGGGAAGGAATAGGTGACATTTTGGGGTGAGACCTTTCTTCAGACTGGTGATATTTGTATAAGGTACTTGTACTCCCTGGTAAACTGTTTAACCATGGAGAGCATCCACAACACACTGCCAAGGGCAGTGATGGAGGCAGATAGGACAGATCCTTCTCTCCAGAGATGCAGCCTGTCCCGCTGAGTTTACTCCAGCATTTTGCGTTTGATCTGGAAACATAGAAAAATAGGTGCAGGAGTAGGCCATTCGGCCCTTCAAGCCAGCACCACCATTCAATATGATCTTGGCTGATCTACTAAAATCAGTATCCCCGAGTCCTGCTTTTTCCCCATCCCTTGATTCCTTTAGCCCTAAGCGCTAAATCCAACTCTCTCTTGAAAAAGATCCAGTGAATTGGACTCCACTGCCTTCTGCGGCAGATAATTGCACAGATTCACAACTCTCTCGTGTCTTGTTCCTCCCTCTCCAGATGCGCCAGAGATTTCCCGGGATTCGGGATGCACTCACACACCTGAGAGTGTCACCTGTGTGTGTGCGGCCAGGTGCAACCCACCCGGAGAGCTCACCTGGCACCTCCCCCTCGCCAACCTCAGCGGAAATCAAACCCACGGACGTCTCCACACCTGGCAGGTGGCAAGCGGGCATCTGGTGAATGGCTCCCTCACTCTGAGAGGGGGTGGGGGAGGGGAGACGTGACGGCCGTGTGCTCAGTCCGAAACCGGCACGGGGAAGCCATGTTCATGGTGTATCTGTGGACGGAAGGTGAGGACATTTATGGGCGAGGGAAGTCAGAGAGCCAGAGGGTCATACTGTAATGGCCATTTCTAACTTTTACAATGTCCAACTTTCCATTGCCATTACTACACAGGTAAGTAGGAGTGATCTTACACAGACCAAAACAGAACAGATCTTCCAGTCATTCTTTATTGAAGTAGTTGTACAAACAAAGTGATGAATGTACCAGGTTCTCTTTATTCTCATACAAGTTGTAACTTCCTGTCCTCCCGATCTGTGTGAACTGTGTACCCTCCACCTCCTGTAGCTGGTCTGAATCACTCCCTGTCCACTAAGCCCATGTGTTACACCCCTCCATTCATCAAATGACCGCCACCAAGTGTCCAAAATAATAGCGCTAGAAATATCTAGACAAACTAATATAATATGCCAACAGTAGCTGGCCGAAACATAAATGACTCCTACACATACCGTGTGGAAACAGGCCCTTCGGCCCAACTTGCCCACACCAACCAACATGTCGCACCTACACCAGTCCCACCTGCCTGCATTTGGCCCATACCCCTGCAAACCTGACCTCATCGTGTTCCTGCCTAATTCTCCAGTGATGGCAACATTCTCATTACACAATACCCTTAGTGTTGTATAATGAACCGGATTTCATAAGGGAACTCGAGGTAAAGGAACCATTAGGAGGTGGTGACCACAATATGTTTTAATCTACAATTTGAGAGGGAGAAGGGAAAATCAGAAATGTCAGTATTACAGTTGAACAAAGGAGACTATGGAGCCATGAGGGAGGAGCTGACCAAAGTTGACTGTAAAGATACCCTGGCAGGGATGACAGTGGAACAACAATGGCAGGTATTTCTGGGAATAATACAGAAGTTGCAGGATCAGTTATTTCCAAAGAAAAAGAAAGATTCCAAGGGGAGTAAGGGGCGACCGTGGGCGACAAGGGAAGTCAGGGAGAGTATAAAAATAAAAGAGAAGAAGTATAACATTGCAAAGATGAGTGGGAAGCCAGAGGATTGGATAACTTTTAAAGAGCAACAGAAGATAACTAAAAAGGTAATGCAGGGAGAAAGGATGAGGTAGATAGGTATGCTAGCCAAGAATATAAAGGAGGATAGTAAAAGCTTCCTTAGGTATGTGAAGAGGAAAAGATTAGTTAAGCCAAAGTTGGAATCTTGAAGACTGAAACAGGTGAATTTATTATGGAGAACGCGGGGAAATAGCAGACGTTGAACTGGAAATTTGAGAATAGACAATAGGTGCAGGGTAGGCCATTCGGCCCTTCGAGCCAACACCGCCATTCAATTTGATCATGGCTGATCATCCACATTCAGACACCCGTTCCTGCCTTCTCACCATATGCCTTGACTCCGCTATCTTTACGAGTTCTATCTAACTCTCTCTTGAATGCAGTCGATCCGTCTTCACTAAGGAAGACACAAACAATTTCCCTGATGTACTAGTGGCCACAGGGTCTAGGGTGACGGAGGAACTGAAGGAAATTCACATTAGGCAGGAAATGTTGTTGGATAGATTGATGGGACTGAAGCTGATAAATCACCAGGGCCGGATGACCTGCATCCCAGGATATTTAAGGAAGTGGCTCAATAAATTGTGGACGCATTGGTGGTCATTTTCCAATGTTCTATAGATTCAGGATCAGTTGCTATGGATTGGAGGGTAGCTAATGTTATCCAACTTTTTAAGAAAGGTTTGAGAGAGAAAACAGGGAATTACAGACCAGTTAGCATGACATAGGTGGTGGGGAAGGTGCTGGAGTCAATTATAAAAGATGAAATAGCAGCACATTTGGATAGCAGTAACAGGATCGGTCCAAGTCAGCATTGATTTACGAAGGGGAAATCATGTTTGACTAATCTTCTGGAATTTTTTGAGGACGAAACTAGGAAAATGGACAAGGGAGAGCCAGTGGATGTAGGGTACGTGGACTTTCAAAAAGTACTAGACTAAGTGGAACCCATTGGATCCCAGTCACCACGGGTGGGGTGGGAGAGAAAGTGTGTATGTGGGTGGCTGGGGGGTGGAGAGGGGGAGGAGGAGGGATGTGGGGGGGGAGGAGGGGGGTGTGATGTGGGGGGGGTGTGGGAGGGGGGAGTGTGGGGGAGGGCAGGGGGGGGAGTGGTTTGGGGGAGGGTTGTGTGAGGGCAGGGGGTGTTGTGGGGGAGGGGGGTTGTGTGGGGGGGGGGGGTTGTGTGGGGGGGGAGGGGGGTGGGGGGAGGGGTTGCTTCGCTGATCGTTCTCCTCCGCACGGCTCGCGGATTCAATCAACACGGCTTGAGGACTCAGCCCCGCCTCCAGGGTTTATTCTCCTCGCCCCGCCGGATGATTTACAGCGGGTGCCAGAAGGGGCGTAACCTTCATGGTGACTGACAGGCGAGACCAATCTGCTGATCTCACGATTTTCTAAACCTTCAAAACTTTTGTAATCGGAACAAAATTTGGTGCGCTTGGAGCAGAGGAGGACGGTGCGTAAGGTGGTAAAAAATCCTAGCGATAGTGGGTACCGTTTTTGTGCAAATTTAAAAACAACCCAAACCGGAAGAGGACAAAATGAGAGTTTTGGTCGTAGTGTTGATAGATTAGATAAGGTCCCACATAGGAGATTAGTGGGCAAAATTAGAGTACAAGGTAGGGTACTGACATGGATATAAAATTGGTTGGCAGATAGGAAACAAAGAGTAGGGATTAACAGGTCCCTTTCAGAATGGCAGGCAGTGACTAGTGGCGTACCGCAAGGCTCGGTGCTGGGAACGCAGCTATTTACAATATACATCAATGATTTAGATGAAGGGATTCAAAGCAACTTCATGCACATGACACAAAGCCGGCGTTCCACAGGGCTGTGTGCTGAGCCCCCTCCTCTACTCCCTCTTCACCTACGACTGTACACCTGTACATGGTACTAACACCATTATCAAGTATGCAGATGATACAACGGTGATTGGCCTCACAATATCTCAACACTGGTCAAGAAGGCTCACCAGCGTCTCTTCATCCTGAGGAGACTAAAGAAGGTCAATCTGTCCTCAGATTCTGGTGAACTTCTACCGCTGCACCATCGAGTGCATCCTTACCAACTGTATCACAGTATGGTATGGCAACTGCTCTGTCTCTGCACTGCAGAGGGTGGTGAAAACTGCCCAACGCATCACCGGTTCCTCACTCCCCTCCATTGAGTCTGTCCAAAGCAAACGATGTCTGCAAAGGGCGCGCAACATTGTCAAAGACTGCTCTCACCCCAGCCACAGACTGTTTACCCTCCTACCATCTGGGAGGCGCTACAGGTCTCTCCGTTGCTGGACCAGCAGGTCCAGGAACAGCATCTTCCCTGCAGCTGTTACACAACTTAACTCTGCACCTTGGTGATTGCCAGTAACCCCTCCCCCCGGACACTCCTTCCCCCAGAAAAATTGCACTACTGCTACTGTATGTACATATATATATATTTTACTGTTCCATTATTCTATGTTCGCTCTTCTGGGTGAGATCTAACTGCATTTCATTGTCTCTGTACTGTACACTGCACAATGACAATAATGATTGAACCTGAATCTGGGTGGCAGTGTGAACTGTGAGGAGGATGCTATGAGGATGCTGAGTGACCTCAGCAGGTTGGGTGAGTGGGCGGGTGCATGGCAGATGCAATTTAATGTGGATAAATATGAGGTTATCCTCTTTGGTGGCAAAAACAGGAAGGCAGATTATTATCTGAATGGTGTCAAGTTGGGAAAAGGGGAAGTACAAAGAGATCTTGTTCATCAGTCACTGAAAGTAAGCATGCAGGTACAACAAGCAGCGAAGAACGGCAATGGCATGCTGGTCTTCATTACAGCAGGAGTTGAATATAGGAGCAAAGAGGTCCTTCTGCAGATGTACAGGGCCCTGGGTGAGACCACACCTGGAGTATTGTGTGCAGTTTTGGTCTCCAAATTTGAGGAAAGATATTCTTGCTATTGAGGGAGTGCAGCGTAGGTTCATGAGGTTAATTCCCGGGATGGCGGGACTGTCATATGTTGATAGAATGAAGCGGCTGGGCTTGTATACACTGGAATTTAGAAGGATGAGAAGGGATCTTATTGAAACATATAAGATTATGAAGGGATTGAACACGCTAGAGGCAGGAAACATGTTCCTGTTGCGGGAGTCCAGAACCAGGGGCCACAGTTTAAGAATAAGGGGTAGGCCATTTAAAATGGAAATGAGGAAAAACTTTTTTACCCAGAGAATTGTGAATCTGTGGAATTCTCTGCCTCAGAAAGCAGTGGAGGCCAATTCTCTGGATGCTTTCAAGAGAGAGTTAGATAGAGCTCTTAGAGATAGCGGAGTCAAGGGATATGGTGAGAAGGCAGGAACGGGGTACTGAATGTGGATGATCAGCCATGATCACATTGAATGGCGGTGCTGGCTCGAAGGGCCGAATGGCCTACTCCTGCACCTATTGTCTATTGTCATGAATCTTCTCTGCACTCTTTCCAGCTTCCTTCCTAGAGC
Source organism: Leucoraja erinaceus (assembly GCF_028641065.1). Lineage (NCBI taxonomy): Eukaryota > Metazoa > Chordata > Chondrichthyes > Rajiformes > Rajidae > Leucoraja > Leucoraja erinaceus. The sequence continues at coordinate 218,445 of NW_026576083.1, read as the reverse complement.
AGTGTGACTAAAACTGGACGCAATACCTCAAATGCGGTCTCACCAACGTCTTGCACAACAACTAGAAACTAACATCTGCGGCAGGCAAGATATCATTGAGTCATAGTGACATCGCATGAAAACAGGCCCATATCCGTCTAAACATCCTCTCACAGAGTTTATAGTGATACATTGTGGAAACAGGCCCTTTGGCCCAACTTGTCCACACCAGCCAACATGCCCCAGCTACACTAGTCCCACCTGCCTGTGCTTGGTCCATATCCCTGCAAACCAGTCCTATCCATGTACCTGTATAACTGTTTTGTAAATGTTGGGATAGTCTCTGCCTCAACGGCCTCCTCTGGCAGCACATTCCATACACCCACCACCCACTGTGTGGAAAAGTTACCCCTTAGATTCCTATTAAATCTTTTCCCCCTCACCTTAAACCTATGTTTTCTGATGTTCGATTCCCCTACTCTGGGCAAGAGACTCTGTGCATCTACCCGATCTAATCCTCTCATGATTTATACACTACTATAAGACTACGTTACAGTTTAGTTTATTGTCATGTTTACCGAGCTACAGTGAAAAGCTTTTGTTGTGTGCTAACCAGTCAGTGTACAGACCATACATGATTACAATCAAGCTGTTTACAGTGTTTAGATACATGATAAGGGAATAATGTTTAGTGCAAGGTAAAGGCAGTAAAGTCCGATCAAGGATAGACCGAGGGTCACCAATAAGGTAGATAGTAGTTCAACACTGCTCTCTGGTTGTGGTGGGATGGTTCAAGGTGTATCTGTGGTTCGTTTAGTTCAGTTTAGCTTATTGTCACGTGTACCGAGGTACAGTGAAAAGCTTTAGTTGTGTGCTAACCGCAAGAAATTGCATAAAGTTGTGGACACAGCCCAGACCATCGCACAATCCAACCTCCCTACCATCGACTCCATCTACACCTCACGCTGCCTCGACAAGGCCAGCAGCATTATCAAGGGCCAGTCTCACCCCGGCCACTCCCTCTTCTCAAGGGCGGAAATCACTTTTAACACATGGGGGGGGACACAATTTCCTGGAGGCCTGATGACAAGACAATGTCTACGACAAGCTACACCTAGTCGGCATCAAGCTAACGACAACCGGCGACCCATTAGGACGTCCACCTACAACCACACCTACGACAACCTACGACCACACAGGCGACAACCTACGACAACTGAAGTCAACCTACGTCCACGACCTTATCGGCGACAACTGAAGACATCTGGATAATTCAGTCGCCAGCACCTGTCGCCGGTTGACGTAGGTAGTCGCCAATGGAATTCACTAGTCAGCACCGGTGTAAACCTACATCATCCTGGCGACAACCTATGACAGCACCTACGTCAGAAGACAAGCTACGATCATAGAAAGAGAGAGAGAGAGAGAGGTAGAGAGGCACAGAGAGAGGTAGAGAGAGGCAGAGAGCAGCAGAGAGGCAGAGAGAGAGAGAGAGAGAGAGAGAGAGGCAGGGAGATCTGTCCCTCTTGCACACTGGTGTGAAAACGCACACCTCCAGATTCAGGGACAGTTTCTTCCCGGCTGTTATCAGGCAACTGAACCATTCTACCACAATTAGGGAGCAGTCCTGAACTACTATCTACCTCATTGGTGACCCTCGGACTATCTTTGATCGGACTTTGCTGGCTTTACCTTGCACTAAACGTTATTCCCTTTGTCCTGTATCTGTACACTGTGGACAGCTCGATTGTAATCATGTATTGCCTTTCCGCTGACTGGATAGCACGACACAAAAGCTTTTCACTGTACCTCGTTACACGTGACAATAAATTAAACTGTAAAAACTGAAAACACACCTCTTGTTTTTACAGATAAAGGCTTCAGTATTTGGAAGGCAGTTTTGCTTACAGCAGGGATAATACTGATGGCTGTGCTAGCTGGATTCATCATCTACAAGTATATACTGCGGTAAGTTTAAATAAATCCACATTTTTCAGATTCAGATACAGATTCAAACTTTATTGTCATTGTGCAGTGTACAGTACAGAGACAACGGAATGCAGTTAGCATCTCCCCAGAAGAGCGAACATAGAATATGAGCAATAAATATATATACGTACATACAGTACCAGTAGTGCAATTTTTCTGGGGGAAGGAATGTCCGGTGGGGGGGGGGGTGGCTGGAGGTACAGAGTTAAGTAATGTAACAGCCGCAGGGAAGAAGCTGTTCCTGGACCTGCTGGTCCGGCAACGGGGAGACCTGTAGCGTCTCCCAGATGGTAGGAGGGTAAACAGTCTGTGGCTGGGGTGAGAGCAGTCCTTGACAATGCTGCGCGCCCTTTGCAGACATCGCTTGCTTTGGACAGACTCAATGGAGGGGAGTGAGGAACCGGTGATGCGTTGGGCAGTTTTCACCACCCTCTGCAGTGCTTTCCGGTCGGAGACAGAGCAGTTGCAATATCATACTGTGATACAGTTGGTAAGGAAGCTCTCGATGGTGCAGCGGTAGAAGTTCACCAGAATCTGAGGGGACAGATAGACCTTCTTTAGTCTCCTCAGGAAGAAGAGACGCTGGTGAGCCTTCTTGACCAGAGTTGAGGTATTGTGGGTCCAAGAGAGGTCATCGGAGATGTTGACCCCCAGAAACCTGAAGCTGGAGACATGTTCCACCTCCGTCCCGTTAATGTGGATGGGGGTGTGCGTGCCGCCCCTAGACCTTCTGAAGTTTACAATGAGCTCCTTGGTCATCCTGGAGTTAAGGGCCAGGTTGTTGTCAGCGCACCATGCTGCTAGAAGCTGGACCTGCTCCCTATAGGCCGACTCATCGTTGTTGCTGATGAGGCCAATCACCGTTGTATCTGCATACTTGATGATGGTGTTAGTACCATGTACAGGTGTGCAGTCATAGATGAAGAGGGAGTAGAGGAGGGAGCTCAGCACACAGCCCTGTGGAACTCCGGTGCTCAGGGTGAGGGTTGAAGAGGTGTGCTTGTCTAACCTAACAGACTGTGGTCTGTTGGTTAGAAAGTCCAGTATCCAGTTGCAGAGGGAGGGGTCGATGCCCAGGTCGCTGAGTTTGGTGATCAGTTTTGAGGGTATAATGGTGTTGAATGCTGAGCTATAATCGATGAACAGCATTCTTACGTAGGTGTCTCTGTTGTCGAGGTGGGAGAGGGCGGAGTGAAGTGCCATTGAGATGGCATCCTCCGTACTTCTGTTCTTGCGGTAGGCGTACTGATAGGGTTCCAGTGTGGGAGGTAGGCAGCCTTTGAGCCTTCCAAATCCATCTCTTTGTCATCTGCTTATGACTGCTTCTGCCAGGCTAACTCCTGTTCACAGACACAAAATGCTGGAGTAACTCAGCGGGTCAGGCAGCATCTCTGGAGAACATGGACAGGTACAAAGTGCTGGAGTAACTCAGCGGGTCAGGCAGCATCTCTGGGGATTCAGGAATAGGTGACATTTCGGGTCGGGACCTTCTTCAGACTGAAAGGTTGAGAAAGTCAGAACAAATCAGAGCCAGCGACAGATGGCCTTTAGACTGTTGTGAGCCATTTTGGGCCCCATATCTGAGGGAGGATGTGCTGGCTCGGGAGAGGGTCCAAAGGAGGTTTACGAGAATGATTAACATATGATGAGCATTTGACACTTACTGGGCCTGTGTACTCACTGGAGTTTAGAAGGATGAGGGGGTACCTCATTGCAATTTAATGAATAGTGAATGGCCTGAATAGAATGGATGTGGAGAGGTTGTTTCCACTAGTGGGAGAGTGAGTCTAGGACAAGAGGCCACAGCCTTAGAATTAAAGGACTACCTTTAGGAAGCAGAGTAGGAGTTTCTTCAGTCATAGGGTGGTGAATCTGTGTAATTCTTTGCCACAGAAGGCTGTGGAGGACAAGCCAATCAAAATCGCAATCAGGAGTGACATTGTTGAACCCCTGGTTAAACTTGATAAGACTTGGGGGAAAATGTATTCAACACTTTCATACAACATAAATTGCTCTCTCTCTAACCGTTATAAAAACTATTTTACCTCTATACGGTGGAACGGACTTGACGACAAACAGACTTAAATTGTTGAAACTCTCAGTTCAGATTCCGTTTTGCTTTGCTTTGTTTATTTATCTATTTATTTATTTATTTATTTCCTTTCTTTTTTTCTTTAGTTTAGGGGGGTTTTGTTTCTTCCTTTTTTCCTTTTTTTTTTGTCTTTTTATCTTTGTGGTTTTTTTCTACATATATCAATTTTCTTTTAAAGATTTAACTATATTTACATAGAGGCCGGGAGGTCTATATTCAATGTATATTTTGACACTGGACTCATATTTAGGTTATACCTGTTGTTAATGTCCAACCTCCGCAGTTTTGGGGACAGAGCCTTCTCCAGGGCTGCTCCCAGGCTCTGGAACGCCCTCCCCCAACTGATCTGCAATTCCGTGTCCCTCAACATCTTCGAGTCCCGCCTCAAGACTCATCTCTTCACCTCTGCCTATCCATAGCCCCACGTCCCCCTCCCTTTTCATCTGTGCTTGAATTGCCTCATATTGTGTTTTGAATTGAATTCTGTCTTTAATTTGTGTACTAGTCATGTCTCTACTATTTATTTCATTCCGCTTACATGTTTTTCCTATAATTGCTACATTTTTGTAAGCTGTCCTTGAGACTCTTGAAAGGCGCCCATAAATAAAATGTATTATTATTATTATAATATCATTGTTATGTTTATCATTATTCTTTTTGCTCTGTTTTTTATGTTTTGTATTTGTTTTTTGGAAAAAAACCTAATAACACGATTTTAAAAGAAAGAAAGAAATGTTTAAGACCAAGATAGATAGGTTCTTGATCAGTAAGGGTGTCAGGGTTATGGGGAGAAGGGAGAAGAATGGGATTGAGAGGGAGAGATAGATCAGCCATGATTGAATGGCAGAGTAGACTTGATGGGCCGAATGGCCTAATTCTGTTCTGTGACTAGTCGAGTACCGCAAGGCTCAGTGCTGGGACCCCAGCTATTTACAATATATATTAATGATCTGGATGAGGGAATTGAAGGCAATATTTCCAAGTTTGCGGATGACACTAAGCTGGGGGGCAGTGTTAGCTGTGAGGAGGATGCTAGGAGACTGCAAGGTGACTTGGATAGGCTGGGTGAGTGGGCAAATGTTTGGCAGATCCAGTATAATGTGGATAAATGTGAGGTTATCCATTTTGGTGGCAAAAACAGGAAAGCAGACTATTATCTAAATGGTGGCTGACTAGGAAAAGGTGAGATGCAGCGAGACCTGGGTGTCATGGTACACCAGTCATTGAAAGTAGGCATGCAGGTGCAGCAGACAGTGAAGAAAGCGAATGGTATGTTAGCTTTCATAGCAAAAGGATTTGAGTATAGGAGCAGGGAGGTTCTACTGCAGTTGTACAGGGTCTTGGTGAGACCACACCTGGAGTATTGCGTACAGTTTTGGTCTCCAAATCTGAGGAAGGACATTATTGCCATAGAGGGAGTGCAGAGAAGGTTCACCAGACTGATTCCTGGGATGTCAGGGCTGTCTTATGAAGAACGACTGGATAGACTTGGTTTATACTCTCTAGAATTTAGGAGATTGAGAGGGGATCTTATAGAAACTTGCAAAATTCTTAAGGGGTTGGACAGGCTAGAAGCAGGAAGATTGCTCCCGATGTTGGGGAAGTCCAGGACAAGGGGTCACAGCTTAAGGATAAGGGGGAAATCCTTTAAAACCGAGATGAGAAGAACTTTTTTCACACAGAGAGTGGTGAATCTCTGGAACTCTCTGCCACAGAGGGTAGTCGAGGCCAGTTCATTGGCTATATTTAAGAGGGAGTTAGATGTGGCCCTTGTGGCTAAGGGGATCAGAGGGTATGGAGAGAAAGCAGGTACGGGATACTGAGTTGGATGATCAGCCATGATCATATTGAATGGTGGTGCAGGCTCGAAGGGCCGAATGGCCTACTCCTGCACCTAATTTCTATTTTCTATGTTTGCATGTTACACTAGTCCCACCTGCCTGCGTTTGGTCCATGTCCTTCTAAACCTGTCCTATCCATGTGCCTGTCCAACTGTTTCTTAAACATTACTCCCATGGCTCAACTACTTCCTCCGGCAACTCGTTCCATACACCCACTGCCCTTTGTGTGAAAATGTTAGTGCTCAGGTTCCTATTGAATCCCCCCTTCCCCACCTTAAACCTCTGTCCTCTGGTCCACGATTCCTTCTCTGGGCAAGATGTTCAGTGCGTCTACCCGATCTATTCCTCTCATGATTTTAAATACCTCTATAAGATCACCCCTCAACCTCCTGTGCTCCAGAAAATAGAGAAGCCGCCTGCTCATCCTCTCCCTGTAGCTCAAGCCCTCAGGTCCTGGCAATGTAAATCCTCTCTGCACCCTTTCGAGCTTGACAACATCTCCCCGACAACATGGTGCCCAGAACTGAACACAATACTCTAAATGCATTGAAACCTACTGAATAGTGAAAGGCTTGGATTGAGTGGATGTGGAGAGGATGTTTCCACTAGTGGGAGAGTCTAGGACTAGAGGTCGTAGCCTCAGAATTAAAGGACATTCCTTCAGGAAAAAGGCAGGAGAATGGGATTAGGAGGAAGAGTTAGATCAGCCATGATTGAATGGCAGAGTAGACTTGATGGGCCGAATGACTTAATTCTGCTCCTATCATTAATGACCTCATGACTTTATGACCAACGTCTAATACAACTGCAACTTTATACTTGGACTTTGCTGATGTGCTGTAAACTTGGTGTGATCTTCTGTTGCTGCAGGAGGGAAGATGCTTCAGGAAACCAAGACACCAATGTGATCTACTGCCCACAATCTGCCACCAATCAGGTAGTGGAACTTTGTATTTAATCTCAACTACAGATGATACAAAAGTGGGTACAAAAAGCTGGAGTAACTCAGTGGAACAGGCAGAATCTCTGGAGAGAAGGAACAGGTGATGTTTCGGTCGAGACTCGAGGGGCCTGAGCTACAGGGAGAGGTTGAGGAGGCTGGGACTCTATTCCTTGGAGCGCAGGGGGATGAGGGGTGATCTTATAGATGTGTATAAAATCATGAGAGGAATAGATCGGGTAGATGCACAGAGTCTCTTGCCCAGAGTAGGGGAATCGAGGACCAGAGGACATAGGTTCAAGGTGAAGGGGAAAAAATCTGAGGGGTAACTTTTTCACACAAAGGGTGGTGCGTGTATGGAACGAGCTGCTGGAGGAGGTAGTTGAGGCTGGGACTATCCCAACGTTTAAGAAACAGTTAGAAAGGTACATGGACCAAGCGCAGGCAGGTGGGACTAGTGTAGCTGGGACATGTTGGCCGGTGTGGGCAAGTTGGGCAGAAGGGCCTGTTTCCACAATGTATGACTCTATATAGATGATGATGTAGAGAGAGATAAAGAACAATGAATGAAAGATAGATGTAAACAAAGTAACGATGATAAAGGAAACAGGCCACTGTTAGTGGTTTGTTGGGTGAAAACGAGAAGCTGGTGCGACTTGGGTGGGGGAGGGATGGAGAGAGAGGGAACACAGGGCTACCTCAAGTGAGGGAAATCAATGTTCATATCACTGGGCTGTAAGCTGCCCAAACGGAATATGTGATGCTGGTCCTCCAATTTGTGTTTAGCCTCACTCTGTCAATGGAGGCGACCGAGGACAGAAAGGTCAGTGTGGGAAGGGGAATTAAAGTATTTAGCAACCGGGGGTATGAATATTGATTTATCTAACTATGTGAGAGTGTGTGAGTGTGAGAGTGGGTGTGGGTGTGAGAGAGAGAGAAAGTTGAGAGAGAGAGAGAGAAAGGGAGAGAGAGAGAGAGAGAGAGAGAGTGGAGAGAGAGAGAGAGAGAGAGAGACAGAGTGCCTGAGTGAGAGCGAGTGAGAGAGAGAGAGAGAGAAAGTGAGAGAGGGAGAGAGAAAGTGTGAAACTGCAAGTGAGAGGGAGAGAGAGAGAGAAAGTGAGAGAGGGGGAGAGAGAAGGAGAGCGAGAGTGTGTGAGAGGAGAACATAAACAACATGGCTGAACCTGGGTCTGTGGGAGTACAGGAGTTGTGAACCTTCTCACTGATGGTATTAAATGCCGGGCCACACTGCTCTGTACTAAACCCACAACTGCCCGTCTGCTTCCCTTTCCTTCCAGAGCGCGGGGAGTGGAGAGAACGGGCCGGCCCCAGTGGAGCGGAAAGAAGGAGGGGAATCAGGAGAGGGGGAAGAGCAAGCGGTCGTGTACGCCAACATGCAGGAGGTGCTGAGCAGCGGAGCCACCGGGCACAGTGGCGAGGGGGTGGAATACGCGGAGCTCTGGTTCCAGTCCAAGCAGGGGAAGGGGTAGGTGGGAGGATGGAGGGAGGGGTGGTGAGGAGGGAGAGGCGATGGGGAGAGAGCGCTGCACCAGCCTTAACTACCTTGGGTTTCATAGATTAATTAACCCTCTGTAGATGAAATAGTGGGATAACATAGAACTAGTGTGTGAACGGATGACCGATGGTCGGTGCGGACTCGGTGGGCTGAAGGGCCTGTTTCCCCGCTGTATCTCTTTAAAAAAGCCTTTGTTTCTTTAGAAACAGACTGTTCCGCGGGTAACTATTAACATTGACAATAATTGCTTCTATCAAATGATAGTCTGTTAAACACAGTCTTTACCTGCAGTTACAAAATCCACTCGTAGCTATTAAATATATATTTTGAGAATCCTGTGGGATTGTTGCTAATGCTATTCTGAAGCTCTTGCTCTTGTAGCACCATGTTCTATAACAAGTTTCATAGCAAGCAGCTCTCTGTGTGGCATTGGTGAGTAATAATAATAATGAAATGCAGACGCTGGAAATCTGACAAAGGGCGGCACGGTGGCGCAGCGGTAGAGTTGCTGCCTCACAGCGCCAGAGACCCGGGTTCGATCCTGACTACAGGTGCTGTCTGTGCGGAGTTTGTACGTTCTCCCCGTGAACTGCGTGGGTTTTCTCCGGGATCTTCGGTTTCCTCCCACACCCCACAGATGGGCTGGTTTGTAGGTTAATTGGCTTGCTGTAAATGTACATTGTCCCTGCTTACCCACCACACCACCTCCAGGTCCCACAGATCGGCAGACTTGGGGTTACTGAACATCCTGCGGTCTAGGCATAAGCTCAGGGGCCACCGTGCCTTTGCGGTTGCAGCTCCGTGACTGTGGAACAGCATCCCTCTTCCCATCAGAACTGCCCCCTCCATCGACTCTTTTGAGTCGAGACTTAAAACTCATCTTTACTCTCAAGCCTTTCTTGTCATCCTCTGAGGGAGGGCTATATGTATGTATTTATGTATGTACTTAATCTATGAACCACTGTTGTATAACGTTAGTACCTCCACCAATGTAAAGCACTTTGGTCAACGAGAGATGTTTTTTAAATGTGCTATAGAAATAAAAGTGACTTGACTTGACTTGACTGGGTGTGTGTAGTGTGCGGGGATCGCTGGTCGGCGCTGACTCGATGGGCCGAAGGTCCTGTTTCCGCGCTGTGTCTCTAAACTACACTAAACTAAATCTAATCAGTCATGGTCATCTAATAGTGGAGCAGGTGGCAAGATTAATCCTGATACTATTTTTATATCATTACATGTTTTCTGCAGAGGATTTGGATTTGTTGCATTTGTAAACAAAGAGATTAAAATGCTGAACCATTACAGTCACATGTCTCAGAATTATGTTTTACACATCTCTTTTATTTGATTTTTGTCTCCTAATTTGAGGAAGGACATTCTTGCTATTGAGGGAGTGCAGCGTAGGTTCACCAGGTTAATTCCCGTGATGGCGGGACTGACATATGATGAAAGAATGGATCGACTGGGCTTGTATTCACTGGAATTTAGAAGGATGAGAGGGGACCTTATAGAAACATATAAATCCTTAAGGGATTGGACAGGGATGCAGGGAAAATGATCCCGATATTGGGGGGAGTCCAGAACCAGGGGTCACAGTTTAAGAATATGGGGTCGGCCATTTAGGACTGAGATGAGGAAAATCATTTTCACCCAGAGAGTTGTGAATCTGGGAATTCTCTGCCACAGAAGGCAGTGGAGGCCAATTCACCTGATGTTTTCAAGAGTTAGATTTAGCTCTTTGGGCTAACGGAATGAAGGGATATGGGGAGAAAGCAGGAACGGGGTACTGATTTTGGATGGTCAGCCATGATCATATTGAGTGGCGGTGCTGGCACGAATGGCCGAATGACCTACTCCTGCACGTATGTTCTGTGTCCTCGCTGTGTCTCTAAACTAAACTAAAGCCTTCCGATTACATTCCCGTCTGAATATCTTGTAAAAGTCGCGATTGTGTCCTTTCGAAAGATTCAATTTTTTAAATTTCAAAATATACTTTATTTGAGAAATAAATATATCCGATAGTTGATCCTTACAAGACTCCATCCAACATTCTTGGAGGCTATACATACTTTCAATAATGTTTACACAAATTACACAAATTTATCCCCCACCCTTGCCACTCATGTGGCCCACTGGCATGGAATCCCTTCCCATATTTTTGAGGGGCGTCTCCACCACACCCTGCCCCCCATGTCCAGCAGCGGAAGGAACCTAGACTGTGATCCTCCCTCACTGAGAAATTTTTTTTATATCAAAAAATGTAATCAATTATTAAAAATAATATTTACAATACAATGAAACAAACCAGATCCCACCCCCATAATACAAGACCAACAAATATACTAAATAAACGACTATACAACTATGTTACAATCCTTGTCAAGGATGCATTCCACCCCCCGCCGTGCCCAACGGTGCGGCAAATCCCCCAGGTTGCCCGTGGACAGTGTGTAGCAAAGATCCTACAGCGAGCAAGATCGTCCACTCGACCAAAAAGACATAGTACGGTCATGGGCATATTCATGGGTAATTTAAGGCCCCATTCCCGTAACCGGCTTCCGTCTCCGCACCACAGATCCCATAGGATAATAGTGCGGAGACGGAAGCCGGTTACGGAAACATCCTCGTAAAAATAAAAGTTAGTTGGTAAAAATCTTCTTCATTTTCAGAATTTTAATTTATTAACACAAACTGATCCCCCGCAGCGTTGATTACACTGCGAGTCGGGTCGGGTCCGGTTACGGAAATGGATGAAAAAAAGGCCCACGTTCCGTTCCGTTGCGTACTACACGTCAGCCCATTGTATTTAGCAGGAGTGGTCTATCTTGCTCCGCTATAGGATCTTTGGTGCGTAGTCCCTCTCTAACACCACCCGGGCACGGACGTAACCCTGGAAAAGGGGCAGGCAGCTGGCTCGGGCAGAGCCCTCTTCTGCCTGACCCAGTGACTCGAGGATGGCCAGCTTGGCCAGGCCCAGGAGCAACCCAACCAGGACATCTTCAGCCCTACCCTCTCCCCCATGCACAGGTTGTCCAAAGATGAGGATGGTGGGTGAGAAATGCAGCCAGAAGGCAAGTAGCAGCAGCTTTAGATATTGGAACAGGGGATGCAGCCTCACACACACACACGTGGCTCACAGATTCTTCCAGCCCACAAAAGTGGCAGGCGGCTGGTGAGTCTGTGAACCGCGAGAGAAACAGGTTGCAGGGGACTCCGGTGCAATACCCTGCACCCCAGGTCCCCGATGTAGAGGGGGAGAATCCCTGCGTAGAGGGACCCCCCCCCCCCCACCGAGCCTTGGCGTTGGCTACACCAAGCTTCAGTGCGTCCCTCAGCACGTACTCCTGCAGTCTGCAGCGGGCCAGTCGGCAACATTCTCCGACAGACATCCCGCTCCGCTGGGTGGTCAACAAAGCTCAGGCAGACCAAAGGGCGTCTTTCACCGAGTTGATGACCTTCCAGCAGCACTCGATGTCAGTCTCTGAATGTGTCCCTGGGAACAGTCCGTAAATCACAGAGTCCTCTGTGACAGAGCTGTTCAGAATAAATCGTGACAGGGACCCTTGCAAACCTCTCCAGACTGTCTTTGCAAATCCACACTCTGCAACGAGGTGGGCAACCGTCTCCTCTCCATAGCAGCCGTCCCAAGGGCAGCGTGCGCTGGTAGTGAGGTTCCGACGGTGCAGGAAGGATCTGACTGGGAGGGCTCCCCTCACCGCCAGCCAAGCCAGGTCTTGGTGCTTGTTGGTGAGTTGTGGCGATGAGGCATTTTGCCAGACAAGCTGGGCAGTCTGCTCTGGGAACCACGCCACAGGATCCATGGAGTCATTTCACTGTAGAGCCTGCAGGACGTTCCGTGCTGACCACTGCCCTGATGGACTTGTGGTCAATGGTGTTGGTCTGGAAGAACCTTTCCACAAATGACAGATGGTGCACAATGTCCAGCTGACTGGCATATTTCATGGCATCTGCGCCAGGCCCATCCTTCGCAACACCGGGGACAGGTAGAACCTCCGCAGGTAGTGACACTTGGTGCCCACGTGCCTTGGCTCTACACTCCGCCTGATGCAGCCACACACGAAGGTGGCCAGTAGGGTTAAAAACATACGAACAAATATTTCCCCTCCCACCTGTGGCCTGGCTGTCTCATTGGTCTGTTCTTCAAAATTAGACAGTTTCAAACCCGTTACTCTACCTCTATCGACACTCCCTGCACTTCAGGCCTCACTAACATAGAAACATAGAAACATAGAAATTAGGTGCAGGAGTAGGCCATTCGGCCCTTCGAGCCTGCACCGCCATTCAATATGATCATGGCTGATCATCCAGCTCAGTATCCCGTACCTGCCTTCTCTCCATACCCCCTGATCCCCTTAGCCACAAGGGCCACATCTAACTCCCTCTTAAATATAGCCAATGAACTGGCCTCAACTACCCTCTGTGGCAGAGAGTTCCAGAGATTCACCATCTCTGTGTGAAAAAAAGTTCTTCTCATCTCGGTTTTAAAGGATTTCCCCCTTTATCCTTAAGCTGTGACCCCTTGTCCTGGACTTCCCTAACATCGGGAACAATCTTCCTGCATCTAGCCTGTCCAACCCCTTAAGAATTTTGTAAGTTTCTATAAGATCCCCTCTCAATCTTTTAAATTCTAGAGAGTATAAACCAAGTCTATCCAGTCTTTCTTCATAAGACAGTCCTGACATCCCAGGAATCAGTCTGGTGAACCGTCTCTGCACTCCCTCTATGGCAATAATGTCCTTCCTCAGATTTGGAGACCAAAACTGTACGCAATACTCCAGGTGTGGTCTCACCAAGACCCTGTACAACTGCAGTAGAACCTCTCTGCTCCTATACTCAAATCCTTTTGCAATGAAAGCTAACATACCATTCGCTTTCTTTACTGCCTGCTGCACCTGCATGCCTACCTTCAATGACTGGTGTACCATGACACCCAGGTCTCGCTGCATCTCCCCCTTTCCCAATCGGCCACCATTTAGATAATAGTCTGCTTTCCTGTTTTTGCCACCAAAATGGATAACCTCACATTTATCCACATTATACTGCATCTGCCAAACATTTGCCCACTCACCCAGCCTATCCAAGTCACCCTGCAGTCTCCTAGCATCCTCCTCACAGCTAACACTGCCCCCCAGCTTAGTGTCATCCGCAAACTTGCAGATGTTGCCTTCAATTCCCTCATACAGATCATTAATATATATTGTAAATAGCTGGGGTCCCAGCACTGAGCCTTGGGGTACCCCACTAGTCACTGCCTGCCATTGTGAAAAGGACCCGTTTACTCCTACTCTTTGCTTCCTGTTTGCCAGCCAGTTCTCTATCGACATCAATACTGAACCCCCAATGCCTTGTGCTTTAGGTTTGTATACTAATCTCTTATGTGGGACCTTGTCGAAAGCCTTCTGGAAGTCCAGATACACCACATCCACTGGTTCTCCCCTATCCACGCTACTAGTTACATCCTCGAAAAATTCTATAAGATTCGTCAGACATGATTTACCTTTCGTAAATCTATGCTGACTTTGTCCAATGATTTCACCACTTTCCAAATGTGCTGCTATCCCATCTTTAATAACTGACTCTAGCAGTTTCCCCACTACCGATGTTAGACTAACTGGTTTGTAATTCCCCATTTTCTCTCTCCCTCCCTTCTTAAAAAGTGGGGTTACGTTTGCTACCCGCCAATCTTCAGGAACTACTCCAGAATCTAAAGAGTTTTGAAATATTATTACTAATGCATCCACTATTTCTGGAGCTACTTCCTTAAGTACTCTGGGATGCAGCCTATCTGGCCCTGGGGATTTATCGGCCTTTAATCCATTCAATTTACCCAACACCACTTCCCGGCTAACCTGGATTTCACTCAATTCCTCCAACTCCTTTGACCCGCGGTCCCCTGCTATTTCCGGCAAATTATTTATGTCTTCCTTAGTGAAGACGGAACCAAAGTAGTTATTCAATTGGTCCGCCATATCCTTGTTCCCCATGATCAACTCCCCTGTTTCTGACTGCAAGGGACCTACATTTGTTTTAACTAATCTCTTTCTTTTCACATATCTATAAAAACTTTTGCAGTCAGTTTTTATGTTTCCCTGCCAGTTTTCTTTCATAATCTATTTTTCATTTCCTAATTAAGCCCTTTTGTCCTCCTCTGCTGGTCTTTGAATTTCTCCCAGTCCTCCGGTATGCTGCTTTTTCTGGCTAATTTGTACGCATCATCCTTCGCTTTGATACTATCCCTGATTTCCCTTGTTATCCATGGATGTACTACCTTCCCTGATTTATTCTTTTGCCAAACTGGGATGAACAATTTTTGTAGTTCATCCATGCAGTCTTTAAATGTCTTCCATTGCATATCCACCGTCAACCCTTTTAGAATTAATTGCCAGTCAATCTTGGCCAATTCACGTCTCATACCCTCAAAGTTACCTTTCTTTAAGTTCAGAACCATTGTTTCTGAATTAACAATGTCACTCTCCATCCTAATGAAGAACTCAACCATATTATGGTCACTCTTGCCCAAGGGGGCACGTACAACAAGATTGCTAACTAACCCTTCCTCATTACTCAATACCAGTCTAAAATAGCCTGCTCTCTCGTTGGTTCCTCTACATGTTGATTTAGATAACTATCCCGCATACATTCCAAGAAATCCTCTTCCTCAGCACCCGTGCCAATTTGATTCACCCAATCTATATGTAGATTGAAGTCACCCATTATAACCGTTTTGCCTTTGTCGCACGCATTTCTAATTTCCTGTTTGATACCATCTCCAACTTCACTACTACTGTTAGGTGGCCTGTACACAACACCCACCAGCGTTTTCTGCCCCTTAGTGTTGTGCAGCTCTACCCATACCGATTCCACATCCTCCAAACTAATGTCCTTCCTTTCCATTGCATTAATCCCCTCTCTAATCAGTAACGCTACCCCACCTCCTTTTCCTTTCTGTCTATCCCTCCTGAATATTGAATATCCCTGGATGTTCAGCTCCCAGCCTTGGTCACCCTGGAGCCATGTCTCTGTGATCCCAACTATATCATAGTCATTAATAGCTATCTGCACATTCAACTCATCCACCTTATTACGAATGCTCCTTGCATTGAGACACAAAGCCTTCAGGCTTGTTTTTACAACACTCTTACCCCTTACACAATTATGTTGAAAAGTGGCCCTTTTTGATTTTTGCCCTGGTTTTGTCTGCCTGCCACTTTTACTTTTCACCTTGCTACCTATTTCTTCTACCCTCATTTTACACCCTTCGGTCTCTACGCTCACACATTTAAGAAACCCTTTCCCTTTAACTCCATCCTCCACTGTCCCATTCAACACCCCACCCCCCTTATTCAGTTTAAAGCCACCCGTGTAGCAGTGGCAAACCTGCCTGCCAGAATGCTGGTCCCACACCTGTTAAGATGCAATCCGTCCCTTTTGTACAGTTCCCCCCTTACCCCAAAACAGATCCCAGTGATCTAAGAATCTAAATCCCTGCCCCGTGCACCAGATCCTCAGCCACACGTTCAGGTCCCGTATCTCCCTGTTCCTGCTCTCGCCAGCACGGGGAACTGGAAGCAAACCGGAGATAACAACCCTGGAGGTCCTGCTTTTCAACATTTTTCCGAGCTCTCTAAAGTCACGTTGCAGAATATTCATCCCCTTCTTTCCGACATCGTTTGTGCCGACATGCACTACCACTTCCGGATGTTCACCTTCGCCCTTGAGGATTTTCTGCACTCTGTCCGTGACATCCTGGATCCTGGCACCGGGAAGGCAGCACACCATCCTCGCATCCCGTCTGTTGCCGCAGAAACCCCTGTCCGTACCTCTCACGATGGAGTCTCCCACTACAATGGCCTTGCCTGCCTTAGGCCTTTTTGGTTTTGGCTCAACAGCCCTATTCGCATCACAGGCCAGTCCGCCGCTCACGTCTTCTGTCCCAACAGCTTCTAAGCGGATGAACCTGTTTACAAGAGGTACATCACCCGGGGACGTTGGCATTCCATGCTTCCCTCCCTTTCTCACTGTCTCCCACCTTCTCTCTTCCAGTACCTTAGGTGTAACAATCGTACTGTAGGACTTGTCGAGGAACGACTCCGTTTCTCGTACGAACCGGAGGTCATCCACTTGCTTCTCCAGTTCCCCAACACGGCCCTTCAGGAGCTCTACCTGGATGCACTTCTCACATTTGTAGCAGCCAGAGGCACCAGCGGTGTCCTTGAGCTCCCACATACTGTAAGCATCGCACTGAATCAGCTTGCCTGACATCTCCTTCTTTCGTCTCCCTCTCAAGCGTATTGCGTGGTCTCCTCTCCTCAGCCTCCTCTCCGAAGACTCTCGAGCCAAAGACTCACACTTTTCTCACACTCTCGAGCCAAAGACTCACACTTTTCTCACAGGGCACTTCCCTCACTAGGCCGCTCACTCACTGCCGCTCGCAAAGAGCTGTCCTGCTTAAATTGACTGATAAATTGCCTGATTTACCAATTTACACAGCCAATTCCTCAGTTTTCAACTGTTTTCACCCCTCTCCTCACACTTGGGCTAGAGCCAATCAGTGGTATCTCTTGCTAATCTATTGCTGCTGTTGTTCCTCCCAAATCTACAGCAGTACTAACCCAGACCTGCAACGGACCCCAGTTATATTTCATCCGCTGGAAGATCCACGCATCGCCCACGGACCCCGACTCAACTACCACTGGACTATGACCATCGGGTCCGCTGACCCGCGCCACTGGACTCCGACCATCGGGTCCGCTGACCCGCGCCACTCTACTACCCCCCTCCAGCAACCCGCAGCCGTCGCCTTACCTGGAGCCTGGACTCTCCACTGGGCCTGAAGCCTCCACGCTGCTCACTCCCACTCTCCTGGGCTCAACTCCACTGGGTCCTAGTGCCCGTCTGCCCAGCCTTGCTAACCTCAGTGGCTGCTCCACTGACCCTCCCCATCCCCCCCAACCATGTCACCCCCGCTCTTCCCCACCCACATTACAGCCCCCTCTCTCCCCCCCACCCCTTGACCACCCACCACTACTCCAACACCCACAACCCCCCCACTACACATCGCTCCGTCCCCAGTCCACCCACCTGCCTGCCTCTGGCCCCAACTCCCATCCCTGCCGGGTGTTCACCATCCCCCCGACCTCCCCCTCTCCCACACCCAACGGTCTGTCCTCAACAGAGGTCTTACCTTTGTCCCCCTCCGTCCCCATCTCAATGAGTTCCGCTCCCACCATGACTTGGAGCGCTTCTAGCATCGTCCCCGCCTCACAGCGCACTTCCATGGGAAGTAGTCCTCGCCCCCCAATGATGACCCTTTTCCCGTCTCCAACGCACCCCTTCCTCGTGCAACCCCCCTTGTAAAGTCCCGGGTCTGGAACTCTTTATCCAGAACTGCCGCCGCGACGTCAACCGCCTCAACTTCTCCACTCCCTTGTCTCATTCTAATCTTTCCCCCTCTGAACGCACTGCCATTGAATCACTCCGCAAAAACCCATATTGGGTCATCAAACCAGCCGACAAGGGAGGTACCATGGTAGTCTGGTGCGTCGATCTCTACAAAGCTGAGGACACGCGCCAACTCTCGGACACCTCCTCCTACTTACCCTTGGACCATGACCCCACTGACGAGCACCAGCCCACCATTTCTAGCACCATCACCGACTTCATCAATTCCCACGCCCTGCCCGACCAAGCTTCCAACCTCATCGTTCCCCAGCCCCACACAGCCCGTTTTTACCTTCTCCCCAAAATCCACAAATCCGGCTCTCCCAGCAGACCCATTGTCTCTGCGTGTTCGTGCCCCACCAAACTCATCTCCACATACCTTGACTCCAATCTATCCCCCTTGGTCAAATCCCTTCCTACCTATGTTCTAGACACCTCAGACACTCTCCACCGCCTCCACGAATTTCACTCTCTAGGCCCTCACCCCCTCATCTTCACCATGGATGTCAAGTCACTATACACCTCCATCCCCCACCAGGATGGCCTCAATGCCCTCCGGTTCTTCCTCGACCAGAGGAGCAACCTATACCCAGCCACTGACACTCTCCTCCGCTTAGCGGAGTTGGACCTCACCCTCAACAACTTTACATTTGACTCCTCCCATTTCCTCCAAACACAAGGCGTAGCTATGGGCACACGCATGGGTCCCAGCTACGCCTGCCTCTTTGTCGGCTACGTTGAACAATCCTTGTTCAATACGTACCAGGGCCCCATCCCCGACCTCTATCTCCGTTACATTGGTAGAAACATTGAAATTAGGTGCAGGAGTAGGCCATTCGGCCCTTCGAGCCTGCACCGCCATTCAATATGATCATGGCTGATCATCCAACTTAGTATCCCGTACCTGCCTTCTCTCCATACCCCCTGATCCCCTTAGCCACAAGGGCCACATCTAACTCCCTCTTAAATATAGCCAATGAACTGGCCTCAACTACCCTCTGTGACAGAGAGTTCCAGAGATTCACCACTCTCTGTGTGAAAAATGTTCTTCTCATCTCGGTTTTAAAGGATTTCCCCCTTATCCTTAAGCTGTGACCCCTTGTCCTGGACTTCCCTAACATCGGGAACAATCTTCCTGCATCTAGCCTGTCCAACCCCTTAAGAATTTTGTAAGTTTCTATAAGATCCCCTCTCAATCTCCTAAATCCTAGAGAGTATAAACCAAGTCTATCCAGTCTTTCTTCATAAGACAGTCCTGACATCCCAGGAATCAGTCTGGTGAACCGTCTCTGCACTCCCTCTATGGCAATAATGTCCTTCCTCAGATTTGGAGACCAAAACCGTACGCAATACTTCAGGTGTGGTCTCACCAAGACCCTGTACAACTGCAGTAGAACCTCCCTGCTCCTATACTCAAATCCTTTTGCATTGAAAGCTAACATACCATTCACTTTCTTCACTGCCTGCTGCACCTGCATGCCTACCTTCAATGAATGGTGTACCATGACACCCAGGTCTCGCTGCATCTCCCCCTTTCCCAATCGGCCACCATTTAGATAATAGTCTGCTTTCTCCCCCTTTTCGTTTTTTTGCCACCAAAATGGATAACCTCACATTTATCCACATTATACTGCATCTGCCAAACATTTGCCCACTCACCCAGCCTATCCAAGTCACCTTGCAGTCTCCTAGCATCCTCCTCACAGCTAACACTGCCCCCCAGCTTAGTGTCATCCGCAAACTTGAAGATATTGCCTTCAATTCCCTCATCCAGATCATTAATATATATTGTAAATAGCTGGGGTCCCAGCACTGAGTCTTGCGGTACCCCACTAGTCACTGATGACTGCTTTGGGGCCACCTCCCGCACCTACACACAACTGACTGACTTCATCCACTTCACCACCAACTTCCACCCGGCACTCCAATACACCTGGACCATTTCCGACACTTCCCTACCATTCCTTGACCACCATCTCCATCGCAGGGGACAGACTCCTGACCGACATACATTACAAACCCACTGACTCACATGGCTATCTGGACTACATGTCTTCCCACCCTGCCCCCTGTAAAGACTCCATCCCCTACTCCCAATTCCTCCGCCAACACCGCATCTGTTCCCAGGATGAGACATTCCTTACCAGGGCATCAGAAATGTCCTCGTTCTTCAGGGAACGGGGATTCCCCTCCGCCACCATAGATGAAGCTCACAACAGGGTCTCATCCATACCCCATAACACTGCGCGCTCTCTCCCCATCCCCGCACTCGCAACAAGGGCAGAGTCCCTCTGGTCCTCACCTTTCACCCCACCAGTCGGCAAATACAACACATAATCCTCCGCCATTTCCGCCACCTCCAACGTGACCCCACCACTCGCCACATCTTCTCATCTCCCCCCATGTCTGCCTTCCGCAAAGACCGCTCCCTCCGCAACTCCCTTGTCAAGTCTTCCCTTCCCTCCCGCACCACCCCCTCCCCGGGTACTTTCCGTTGCAACAGCAAGAAATGCAACACCTGTCCCTTCACCTCCCCCCTCGGCTCCGTTCAAGGACCCAAGCAATCGTTCCAGGTGCGACAAAGGTTCACATGCATCTCCTCCAACCTCATCTACTGCATCCTCTGCTCTAGGTGTTAGCTGATTTACATCGGGGAGACTAAGCGTAGGTTGGGCGATCGTTTCGCCGAACACCTCCGCTCAGTCCGCAATAACCAACCTGACCTCCCGGTGGCTCAGCACTTCAACTCCCCCTCCCATTCCCAATCCGACCTCTCTGTCCTGGGTCTCCTCCATTGCCAGAGTGAGCAACAGCGGAAATTGGAGGAACAGCACCTCATATTCCGCCTGGGGACCTTGCGTCCGGATGGCATTAACATTGAATTCTCCCAATTTTGCTAGCCCTCGCTGTCTCCTCCCCTTCCTTAACCCTCTAGCTGTCTCTTCCCACCCTCCTATCCGCCCGCCCTCGGGCTCCTCCTCCTCCCCTTTTCCTTCCTTCTCCCCCCCCCCCCCCCCCACCCCCCATCAGTCTGAAGAAGGGTTTCGGCCCGAAACGTCGCCTCTTTCCTTCGCTCCATAGATGCTGCTGTACCTTCGTTACTCTACCCTCCCTTGTAAGACTGATCACCACCATGAAACCCACTACCTGCTCCCTCGACACTGTCCCCTCTGTCCTCCTAACGGATGTCATTACAACAGCCAGTCGCAGCATCTTCGCCATCTTCAACAGCTCTCTGGCCACTGGCACTGTACCTACCTGCTTCAAGCTTGCGGTGGTCCAGCCACTCCTGAAAAAACCTAACCTCGACCCCACCTTGCCAAGCAACTACAGACCCATTTCTAAACTGCCTTTCCTCTCAAAAGCCCTTGAAAAGGTAATTTTAAGTCAACTTATGCCTTACCTTCACCAAAACACTATCCCGGAAACTTTCCAATCAGGTTTCAGGGCTCACCACAGCACAGAGTCTGCCTTGTTGAAGGTACATAATGACCTACTGCTCACCGTTGAACCCGGCGACTGTGCAATCCTGCTTCTTCTTGACCTCAGTGCAGCATTTGACACTGTCGACCACACCATCTTAATTGACCGTCTCCGGTGTGGGGTTGGTATTGATGGCAATGCCCTGAGATGGTTCATCTCTTACCTCAAAGGTAGGAGTTTCTCGACTAACATAGGCAACTCTTTCTCCTCCCCAGCTAATCTCTGCTGTGGGGTTCCACAAGGTTCCTTCATTGGCCCCATCCTCTTCTCCCTGTATATGCTCCCCTTAGGCCAAGTCATTGAAAGGCACGGCATTTCCTTCCATTGCTACGCAGACGATAGCCAACTCTATCTCCCCCTGAAGCCCAAAAACCAATCAAATCTGCTTAACCTTACCCGCTGCCTCGAGGATATAAAGTGTTGGATGGCCCAGAACTTCCTCCAACTAAATGAGAGTAAGTCTGAGGTCATCCTTCTCGGCCCCTCGGACTCAATCAAAATGATAGCAGGCAGCCTTGGAAGCCTTACACCACTCCTCAAACCTCACATCAAAAACCTCGGCGTGATATTTGACTCAGCACTGAAATTTGACAAACAAGTCAATGCCGTGGTAAAAGCTAGCTTCTTCCAGCTTCGGACGATAGCTAAAATAAAACAATTCCTCAACTTTGATGACCTCGAAAAGATCATCCACACATTTATCTCCTCCTGCCTAGATTACTGCAACTCTCTTTACACTGGCATCAGCCAATCTTCCCTGTCCCGCCTGCAACTGGTCCAAAACGCCACAGTGAGACTCCTGACGGGCACCCGAAAAAGGGACCACATCACCCCGATCCTGGCCTCTCTCCACTGGCCCCCTGTGCAGTTCCGTATACATTTCAAGACCCCACTCTATGTCTACAATGCCCTCAATAGGCTTCCCCCCTCCTACATTAAAAGTCTTCTCACCCACCACTCCACCTCCAGGTCCCTCAGATCGGCCGACTTGGGGCTGCTGAATATCCCGCGGTCTAGGCATAAGCTTAGGGGTGACCGCGCCTTTGCGTTTGCAGCTCCTAGACTGTGGAACAGCGTCCCCCTTCCCATCTCCCTGCCGTGCCTTTCAATAACTGCCCCCTCCATCGACACCTTTAAGTCGAGACTAAAATCTTATCTATACTCCCAAGCCTTTCCTGACGTCCACTGAGTGAGGGATATATGTATGTAATTTGTTTGTTTATACTATTTAACTACTGGTCACTGGCACTGTACCTTACATTCTTATAACAAATGTAAAGCACTTTGGCCAACGAGAGTTGTTTTGTAAATGTGCTGTATAAATAAATGTGACTTGACTTGACTTGACTTGCACCAAGTGCAGCAGCCCCGAGAGCACCTCACACCTGTTGACCAAGTTCTTTCCCGTTATGGAGAGGTAGCGTTTCTTCCACAGCTTCAGTTTCTTCCCAACCTCCAGCAAAATCTTGTCACATGCCTCAGCCCCCTCGAACCAGATCCCCAGCACCTTCAGGCTTGATGGTGAAGGGGACGGAAGAACGGTCGGACCAGTTGCCAGAGAGCGAGGCCTCGCTCTTCCTTCGGTTCACCCTGGCTCAAACTGGTCGCAGTCGCTAATCAATTTCCAGACTAACCCTGGATCCGAGCAGAAGATGGCGACATCGTCCATGTACAGGGAGGTTTTGACCTGAGTGCCCCCCCCACTGCCTGGCAATGTCACTCCTCTTATGCTCGCATCCTTCCTGATGGACTTGGCAAAAGGTTCAATACAACAGACACACAACGCAGGGGAGAGAGGGCAACCCTGCCTGACTCCACAACTGACAGGGAAGCTGTCTGATTCCCACCCATTGATTTGGATTGCACTACAGATATTGGTGTAGAGCAGTTGGATCCAATTCCTGATTCCCTCACCAAAGCCCATTTTGGAGTGAAAGTCCCTCATGGATGTACGCGATGGCCTGTCGAAGGCCTTCTCCTGGTCCAAGCTGACTTGGCAGGCATTGGAAGATGATCTTGGAGGATTCGTAGGCACTGCCTACCAGGACTCAATAGCTTTCACTGTTCACCTGAGAGCCTGTGTTGAACAGTAACACAGAGAAAGGTCACCAATTTTCAGTGTTATTATTTCCTTTATATTATTTCATTTTATATTATTTCAGTTCTCTCCCTTTGAATTAATTTGAGTAATTATTTGTTTTCAAACAGTATTAACATTGGCACTGGCTGTATTTCCCTCTTTATAATGATACTTTGCCTGGAGAAGTCTGGCGTATAAGGGATGGGTCCATGGTTTCCTACTCCCTGTGTGAATTGGGGACCAGGGACAGGTATCATAGCCGCATGTCCGACCCTCTTTAGACTGTCAGGAAGTCAGTACTGGAGTCTGGGAGTCGCCGCAGTGTCTGTGGAGAGGGAGAGGGGTCACACTGACCCCGGAGACAGGAGACTGGAGCATCGGGCGGCAGGGTGACGAGTTTGATGCACTCACCTCTCCTCGCCTCTGCTCCATGGGGTGAGAGGGAATGGTGAATAGATGGACTGCCCCTACACTACCCCCTTCCACTCTCCCTCCCCACTCTCCGCCACCACTCCACACTCTTCCCCCTCCCTCCCCTACCCCATCTCCCTCCTCCATTCCCTCCCCCATCCCTCGCTCCCCCACTCCTCCACAACCCTCCCCTCCTCCCCATCCCTCCCCTCCTCCCCCTCTCCATCTCCCTCCTTTTCACCCCTCTCCACCCCTCCACCTCCCACCCTCATCCCTCTCACCCCCCCCCCTTCTCTCTCTCCCCCACCCCCTTCCCCCTCCCCACTCTGTGCCCTCTCCCTCCCACATTCTTCCCCCTCCCTCCCCTACCCCATCTCCCTCCCCATCCCCCCCCCCCCCTCCCCCACAACTCTCCCCCCCCCCCCATCCCCCTCTCTCCTCCCCCCTCTCTCCCCCCACCCCCTCTCCCCCTCCTCCTCCCACCCCCCTTCCCTCTCCCCACCCCTTCCCCCCTCCCCTCTCTTCCCCTCCCTCCACATTCTTCCCCCTCTCTCCCCTACTCCAACTTCCCTCCCCCCCCCCCCCTCTCTCTCCCCCCCTCCCCTCCATCTCCCCTCTCCTCTCCCCGCCCCCTCCCTCTCCTCCCCCTCCCTCCTCCACACCCCATCTCCTCTCTCTCTCCCCCTCCCCCTCCCACCCTCCACTCTCTTCCCCTCCCTCTCCCCTCCATCCTCCCCCCCTCCCTCTCTCCTACCCTCTTTCCCACCCTCCCCCCCTCTCTCCTCCTCCTCCCATTCCCCCTCCTCTCTCTCCTCCCCCTTCCACTCCCCACCCCCCCACCCCTCTCTCCTACCCATATCTCTCTTCCACCACTCCCCCCCCTCTTCCCCAATCTTACCCTCTCCCCCTCCCTCCCACCACTCTTCCCCTACCCCTCTCCCCCTCCCTCTCCACTCTACCCCCCCCTATCACTCCCCCTCCCTCCACACTCTTCTCCCCCCTCACCCCTTCCCCCTCTCCCTCCTCCTTCCCCTCCCTCCTCCCTCTTTCCCCCTTCCCCCACCCTCTCACCCCCTCCCCCCCTCCCACCCCCTACCCATATACATCTCTTCCACCACTCCCCTACCTCTCTTCCCCCACTCTTACCCTCCCTCACCATTCTTCCCCCTCTCCCCCCTACCCCCTCCCCCCCCTCCCCCCCCACTCTTCCCCCCCCACTCCACACTATTCTCCCTCTCCCCTTCCCCCCCTCCCTCCCTCCCCCCCTCTCCCTCTCTCTCCGCTTCCCCCCCCCCCCTCTCTCCGCCCTAACCCCAGCACTCTCTCACCCCCTCCCCCCCCCCCCCCTCTCCTCCTCCCATTCCACCCTTTCTCCCCCTCTCCATCTCCCTCTCTCCTCATCCCTCTCCGTCCGCCCCTCCCACCCCCTCTCACCCCCTCAATTGTGAATTGTTGTGTGAATGGGACTAGTTTTTATTTGGATACTTAGGCTATTTTTTTTTTAAAGCCTTTTCTTAAGAAATGGATAGATGTTTAGATCTAGTAATTGAATTTAGATTAATTTAATTGAATAGATGAATTTAACTGATTTGATGAAACTGATTAATATGAATGTTTTGTTGGGTATTTACTATTTGTTTTAGCGTTTAACTTTATCATTTCTACCATTTGTTTCTAAAACTGCAAATAATAACTTGTTTCTGTTAATGCTGTTCAGTGTTTTGTTTCCTTTACATTTTAAACAGATGCCTCCGAAGAAGAAATGAAAAATTGTCACTCCAAATACCAAGCAAAAGAGACTGACTTAGACAGCATTCGCAGAGATTATCCGATTTTGGACTACTCCAAATGTGATGATCTACAGGACAATCTTAATGGGGAAAGTAGTGGGCAGAAAGGCATGTCATGCATGGTTTGAAGAACAAAAACTTGTAGTTTCCAATGCCAAAATTGAAATGTTGAGGAAAAACAAGGTGTACAGAGTTGCTTATTGGTTACAATCTGAGGAGTATGATGATGTTACTGATTATGATATGCCAATGTACCAGCTAGCAACTGATCTTCTCCATAAAGACTTGTCCTATTGCTAGAAATTGTAATTTATTTACCTACCTGTTACGGACTTACAGCATATAATACAATAATATTAAAGTTCTGATCTTCAGAAAATCACATTTTTGAATTTTCAAGGCAGTCTGGGTGTTTATTACTATTTCCGTCACAACGGTCAATTTTGTAATTAGCTACAATGAGGTAACTAACTAATTATATGCTTTAATTTCAGGTCATCCAAGTAAGATGTTTGATATTTGTTTCAGAATGCTTCAATCTATAATAACTTAAAATTTCATTCAGTTCTTTTCATTTTTAAGAAAGGTATGGGCTTTTTACTGTCCTCGATCACAGCTTTTGTGTTAAGTCAATGGAAAAGCAATAGGGAACGAGATGCTAATTTCCGATTATGAAAATGGCCATAACCTTTTTAATACTGAAAATATGAAAGTGAATTAGGTGTCAAATTAAAGTTCTTTTTATGATTTATCTGATGGCATAATTTACAGGCTTGAATTTTGAAATCTCAAAATTTTGTAACATTCCTAGATAAGGGACCAACCTGGTCTCCCCTGACTGTGTCCATCTTTTTCCAGCCAAGCCCAGGACTGAGATTGTAGCAATCCATTTTGTCGGTAATTGTGGCAGCCTGGAACATGGTTCGGATGTTCCATGTCTCCACACGGATGGATTTCTTTGGCGTTTAGTTAAGTTGAGGTAAAGTTTTGTGAAGGCAAGGAATTAGTCAAGGTGTGAGGTTTAGTTGAGGTGAAGTTTAGTCGAGGTGCAGTTTAGTGAGTTGAGGTTTAGGTGTGAGGTGAAGTTTCATCGAGGCGAGCTTTAGTAGTGGGGTGTGAGAATTGGTTGAGGCGAGGGGTTTAGACAAGGTGTAGATGTGTAAGTGAGGAGAAGTGAGAGTAGGTGATGTGAGGAGAAGTGGGTGTCTGAGCTCAGGGAGGGAGACTGAAGTGCTGCTGAAATAGACAATATCATGTCTGGGACACAGAGCTCAGAGCTGAGACTCCAGGGAGCTTTGACATGGCGAGCGGGCAGAATTCACTAGAGTTTAGAAGGATGAGGGGTGATCTTATAGAAACATATAAAATTATAAAAGGACTGCACAAGCTAGATGCAGGAAAAACGTTCCCAATGTTGGGCGAGTCCAGAACTAGGGGCCACAGTCTTAGAATAAAGGGGCGGTCATTTAAGACTAAGGTGATAAAAACACTTTTTCACCCAGAGAGTTGTGAATTTATGTAATTCCCTGCCACAGAGGGCAGTGGAGGCCAAATCACTGGATGGACTTAAGAGAGAGCTAGATAGAGCTCTAGGGGCTAGTGGAGTCAAGGGATATGGGGAAAGGCAGGCACGGGTTATTGATAGGGGAGGATCAGCCATGATCACAATGAACGGCGGTGCTGGCTCGAAGGGCCAAATTTTCTATGTTTCTAAGATGCCGGATAAATGTCCTCTCATAGAAACATAGAAAATAGGTGCAGGAGGAGGCCATTCAGCCCTTCGAGACAGCACCACCATTCACTGTGATCACGGCCTGGGAACGGGGAAAATGCTACTGCTCCTTCTCAGACCATCACAACCCCAGGACCTGGTGTCAGTGAGGAGTGGATGAGTTCCCTGCGCTCTGCAGTGGATCACTGACATTAATATTGAACTGGGAGGCTATTCAGATCATCTCCCTCATCCCTCTAGATGTCTGTCCCTATCTGGCAACTTTCCCCAGCTGTGAGGAAAGAGTATTAACCTGAAACATTCACTCAGTTTCTACCTCCACAGATGCTGCCTGGCTTGCTGAATATCTACGATTTTATCTCCGACAACTTATTCTTTTTTACAATAGTGGTATTGCAGCAGCCCCTGGGTGCTGCTCCTGACTTCAGTGTGGGGGAAGCCCATGATAGTCACTGTATTAATTGCCAGAGATGTAGACACTGATGTCTGTTGGCTGGAAACTGCAATCTTGAATGTTGACGGGCAACATTTTGGGTCTGGACCTTTCAGGCAGATCAAGCCTGACCTGTACCCTAAATGCAGTTTCCTCTCTTACTGTGATACGGTTTATTACTTCTTGGAATCAATAATATTTTGATCTTGCTGGAATGCAACTAACAACTGATTTATTTCAACCCCAGAAAAAAACTATTCTGAGTGAAGAAATATCTCATTTCTATCCTGAAGAAGTTACCCTTCATTTTTAGTTGTTGACACTTTATCCTGGAATTGTCCTGTATTAAATAAACACATGATATTTTTAAATCAGTTTTGGAATTAATATCTGATTATTTCAGATTATGCACCAAATTTTGTGTATGGGACTAGGGGAGAATACGTGTTCGGCACGGACTAGAAGGGTCGAGATGGCCTGTTTCCGTGCTGTAACTGTTATATGGTTATATGGTAATATTTTCCACAAACCACAATGGCAAGCACGGCTTCATAATTCTGCTTCATGTTCTTATACGGACCTTCACTCAGTCATTTATTTCTTCAAACACTTCCTTGGAAAAATAGCCCTTTGGTGCAAAAATATGCACTTTGGTGCATAATCTGAAATAATCAGATATTAATTCCAAAACTGATTTAAAAATATCATGTGTTTATTTAATACAGGACAATTCTAGGATAAAGTGTCAACAACTAAAAATGAAGGGTAACTTCTTCAGGATAGAAATGAGATATTTCTTCACTCAGAATATAGTGCGTTATTTTCTAGGGGTGAAATAAATCAGGTACAATGTTTGTTTTTCCAGGATGTTGACGTTCAAAGTCATTGCTGGCTATTTTTCCAAGGAAGAGTTTGAAGAAATAAATGACTGGGTGAAGGTCCGTATAAGAACATGAAGCAGAATTATGAAGCCGTGCTTGCCATTGGGGTTTGTGGAAAATATTACCATATAACCATATAACAATTACAGCACGGAAACAGGCCATCTCGACCCTTCTAGTCCGTGCCGAACACGTATTCTCCCCTAGTCCCATACACCTGCGTTCAGACCATAACCCTCCATACCTTCCCGTCCATATAACTATCCAATTTATTTTTAAATGATAAAAACGAACCTGCCTCCACCACCTTCACTGGAAGCTCATTCCACACAGCCACCACTCTCTGAGTAAAGAAGTTCCCCCTCATGTTACCCCTAAACTTCTGTCCCTTAATTCTCAAGTCATGTCCCCTTGTTTGAATCTTCCCTACTCTCAGTGGGAAAAGCTTATCCACATCAACTCTGTCTATCCCTCTCATCATTTTAAAGACCTCTATCAAGTCTCCCCCTAACCTTCTGTGCTCCAAAGAATAAAGCCCTAACTTGTTCAACCTTTCTCTGTAACTTAGTTGCTGAAACCCAGGCAACATTCTTCCCTTTCATTTGCTTTTTTCTAATGATGCATGCGGATATGAGTTTTTTTCACCTACATGAAATCTAAATGCTTTCTGAGACCAGCCTCATAGTCTAAACTGAATAAGATCTTTCCAAATGTATCTCCTATTGGCGATAAATGTCTTCTTCAGGAAGCAACTATAACCCATTGCTTTGTCTCTTGTATAAAGTTACACAATTTCTGGAGAGGAATTATTGACATTTTTTCAAAAACACTAAAAATAAAATTGGATCCTGATACGGAATTGATCATTCGAGGTACGTCAGAAGCCTACTCATTACAGCCTACACAGAGTTATCATTATTTCAAAGACGTTTCCTTAATTATGGCCTGCTGATGGCAAAAAAACTAATACTCAAACTTTGGAAACATACATCAGTCTGTACTCTTAAGATGTGGATTATAAACATGTCCGAGACACTACATCTTGAAATATTAGACTTGTCTTGGCAGAAAAACCAGATCATTTTTCGAAGACATGGACACCATTCATTTATTAATTACAAGGATAGTATGGTACAACACAACTTTGGATTTAAATCTAATTACGGGTTGGGTGAGGTGGGTGGGGAGGGATGTGAGGCAGGTATATCACCACTTTTTTCTTTTTTTTTTGTCCTTTTATTGTTTTTATTTTTTCTATTCCTCTCTTCTATCTTTCATTTATTCACTCTTTGGCTACACCACTTTGATAATCTAGGGGTTCTATCTTTACACATCTCACTTTTTCACTTTCTTGCTTTTTCTACTTTCTTCCAACTATAGCTAAAAGTCAAAATTGAAGCTGTACAATAACTGTATTATGTCATATGCCATTGGTTCCATTTTTGTACATTTGCTTCTAATAAATAAAAATATTAAAAAAATAAAATAAAATTCCATCATCCATTCCTCAGCCCACTAGCCAACCGATCAAGATTGTGCTGCAATTTTTCACACCCATCTTCACTATCTACAATACCACCCACTTCTGTATCATCTGCAAACTTGCTAATCTTGCCATATTTTGTTCTCATCCCAATCATTGATATAGATGATAAACAGTATCGGGGCCAGCACCAAACCCTAAGGCACACCACTGTTCACAGGCCTCCAGTCTAAGTGGCAACCTTTCACCATCATCCTCCGCTTCCATCCATGACGCCAATTTTTTATCCATTCAGCTATCTCTCCTCGGATCCCCTGCAATCTATCCTTCCAGAGCAGCCTACAATGTGGAACCTTGTTGAATGCTTTGCTGAGATCCATATATACAACATCTATCTCTGCCCTCATTAACCTTTTTAGTCACATCTTCAAAAGACTAAATCAGATTTGTGAGACCTTCCACGTACAAAACCATGCTGACTATCTCTCATCAGCCCATCCATTTAAATGTATATACTATCCCTCAGAATACTCTCCAGTAAGTTTCCATCTACAGATGTTATGCTCACTAGCCTATTGTCCCCAGCATTTTCCCCGCAGACTTTCTTGAATAGAGACTCAACATTTAGCACCCTCCTGTCTTCCGGCACCTCTCCTGTATTTAATGTCAACTTCTTCTTCTTCTTGCGTATGACATGCACAGCCTACAGTTGTAGGTCAACTTGTTCTATTTGATCTATTTGTTTGTGCACGTCGGGTTGATTGCATTAGTCGAAACAGGGTGGACCACGTGAAGGTTGCAATCTCCCAGCCCAATGACAACTTGTAGATTTCAACCAGGGTTCCTGCAATTTCCACTCTAATTTCCAACAATGTTCTTGGATATATTTGATCAGGCCCGGGAGATTTGTCTACCTTCGTACTTAATATTACCTTTAGCACCACTTCTACTGTAATATTGACTGTTCTCCAGACAATTCCATGGATTGCCCCAAGTTCCTCCATCCTCCTGTCTTTCTCCTCGGTAAAAACAGAGTACTCATTGAGGACCTTGCCCATCTCCTGTGGCTCCACACAGAGTTGACCACTTTGATTCCTGAGTGATCCCACTCTCTCTAGTTACCCTTTCCCCCATATGTATTTATAAAATTTCTTGGGATTGTCATTCGTGCTATCTCCTGGCCCCTTGTTGCCCTTGGCTGATGTTGCTTTCCCCTCAAACAACCTACTCCAAACAACTCGAGAGAGACCTTCTCTCATACCTTCAAAGATGGCCGTGCCCCAATTTAACATTTTAACTTGTGGACCCTTTCTGCCCCTATCCATAACTGTCACAACCTAATCGAATAGTGGGCACTGGGAGCAAAAGTCTCCCCCACGAACAGTTCATTCACTTGCCCTTCCCAATTTCCCAAGACCAGATTAAATGTTGCCCTCTCATATGTGGGGCCCTCTACATATTGCTGGAGCAAACTCTCCTGAAAACGTTTGAGAAATTTCACCCCATCTAAACCTTTCACACTATGATTTCCCAGTCAATATTGGGAAACTATGATTTTCCCAGTGAATTTGAAGCTCTTTTAAGAACCCCCCAGTCCCAGAGTTGTACTAATGTTATGACACAGCTTTGATGCAACTGTTTCAACCAACCCACATTCCGATGCCTTCACACAAAGATCGACCTCGACATATTCTGTGAATGGAGAATCCGATAACTTAGCAGTGGAAAAAAAAGGAAAATACTGTTAATTAATTCAACAGCATCTCTTATAGTGGAATTCATGCATACTTTGTGTGTGTTGTATGTGGGTCGGAATCGAACGATACCAGAAATCCATGTTCACACACAAATAGGAATGGATTTTCTTTTGGCCTATTTTTTAATTTATTTTTGGAAAGGAATGGAATACTTTGTCACATGTGATGAAGCACAGTGAAACTCTTTGCTTGCATACCCAATGTATACAAATAGCAGCCACCTACGGTGCTGACAAATTATGAACACTCTAGCTCCTCTTTTTGTTCACCCCCACTGCAATTGCCCCATGTCAGGTCCCCATTGTCCTTTGTTCTCCCACTATCCCCAATTATCGAACCTTTCAAATTTCAAGTCATTTTGGCGACTGTCGGTTATTTTCCGTGGTTGTCTTGTTGCCGTCTGATCATTGGAGAATTAACCAACTATCTAATTGGACTGTTACATAGCACCAATGAGTTACACCGCTGCATTCACTGCAACCGCAACGTTCCAATTGATCGAGTTCCACAAAATCCCACTCACAAGATGATTTAAATGCCCATTAATTTTCAGCAATTAAACACTAAATTCCTTCCATTTGCCCTATAAATTCATGACAATGAGATTTAAAAATCATGTTCTATTGTGAATTCTTGTGTGAATGTTATTTGGACATTTAGGCTTTTTAAAAATGTTAACCTTTTCTTAAGAAATTGAGAGATGTTTAGATCTAGTAATTGAATGTTGTAGCTACAATTAGGTAACTAACTTATTATATGCTTTAATTTCAGGTCATACAAGTAAGATTGTTTCATATTTGTTCAGAATGCTTCAATCGATAATAACTGAACATTTCATTCAGTTCTCTTAATTTTTAAGAACGTTATGGGCTTTTGACTGTCCTTGATCACAGCTTTTGAGTTACGTCAATGGAAAAGCAATAGGTAACAAGATGCTAATTTCCGAGTATGAAAATGGCCATAACTGTTTTAATATTGAAGATATGAAAGTTAATTAGGTGTCAAATTAAACGTATTTTTATGCTTTATCTGATGGGATAATTTGCAGACTTGATTTTTTAAATCTCAAAATTTTTATAACATTGCTACCAATCGTAAGCGTCTAAAATCTCAAAATGTTGTAACATTGCTACCAATCGTAAGCTTCTAACGGCATTATATACAATAGACATTAGGTGCAGTAGGCCATTCTGCCCTTCGAGCCAATACCGACATTCAATGTAATTTGTGGCTGATCATCCACAATCAGTACCAATTTCCTGATTTCTCACCATATCCATTGACTCCGCTATCTTTAAGAGCTCTGTCTAACCCTCTGTTGAAATCATCCAGAGAAATTATCCACTGCCTTCTGAGGCAGAGAATTCCACAGATTCAAAATTCTTTGGGTGAAAATGTTTCTCCTCAACTCAGTTCTAAAGGGCCTACCACTTCTGGACTCCCCGAACATCTGAAACATGTCTCATGCCTCTTGAGTGTCCAATCTCTTAATAATCTTATGTTTGAATAAGAGTCCCTCCCATCCTTCTAAATTCCAGAGTATACGAGCCCAGCTGCTCCATTCTATCACCACATGTCAGTCCCGCCATCCCGGGAATTAACTTGTTGCACTCCCTCAATAGCAAGAATGTCCTTTCTCAAATTTGGAGGCCAAAACTGTACACAATACTCCAGGTGTGGTCTCACCGGGGCCCTGTACAACTGCTGAAGGAATTATCCCCTAGAAGCTATAAAAAGGGCGAGTGCGTTGCGATTTCACATGGCCGTCCGAAGGGTGGGGGGGGGGGGGGGGGGGGGGGGGGGGGGGGGGGGGGGGGGGGGGGGGGGGGGGGGGGGGGGGGGGGTGGGGGGCGGGGTGCGTTGGGTGTGACCGCACCCCCCTTTTTCCCTCCGAAGAAAAAATAATAATAAATTAGAAAAATAATTTAAAAAATCGGGGGAAAAAATCAACGTTCCACTTTTGAAATGGTCAGTTCTCTGTTCTCCCGTTGCCGGGCGGGAGTGGCTGAATCTGAAACCAACGGCTGTAACCACAACACCCGATGCCGCTGCGGTGGAACCCGCTCCCCTCGCCTCCCCCCCGCCGCCAGGTCCCAAGCCATCTTCCCTCAACACCACCCCCGCTGGGCTCATGCCACCCTCGCTGAGCCCACGCCACCCCCGCTGGGCTCATGCCACCCCCTCTGGGCCACCGCCATTCCCAGCTGAGCCCACGCCACCCCCTGCTGGGTCTACGCCACCCCTGCAGGGCCCACGCCCCCCTGCCCTGCAGCCACCCCCACGCCACGCCACCCCCGCTGACCCCCCCAGCTAATGACTCTTCTTCAGTTTGGAAGGGCATGCAAGAAATCACCAGCTATAAGAGGAAAGCCCCCCTCAGCTGACGATCGACCTGAATGAGTTTTACTGCAGGTTTGAAAATCAGAAACATAACCCTGGTACACCTTCCACAACAAACACAGCCAGACCCCAGTCTGTAAAGAATGGACCCTGCACCCTCTCCTTCCCATTCACCACTTCATGGAAACAGTGAAACAGTTGAAAACAGTGGACCCTTTTCCACCCTAACCAACACTTCACACCCACTCACAGCCTGACCTCAGGCTGCAAAGACTGTGCCCTTCCACACCCACCCCACTCCAATCACCACTTCATACCCAATTACTCATTTTTAACCAGTCCCTGCAAAGATGTACCAACCCTGCCTGCTTCAAAGTCTCCACTATTGCCCCTGTACCCAAAACGGTAAGGATTACTGATATCACAATCCCTCTGCTGGACCATCTGCATTTTGTATATTGGGCCAATAGATCTGTGGATGACACAATCAATCTGGGGCTGTACTTCATCCTCCAGCACCTAGACCGCCAGGGGACCTATGCGAGGATTTTGTTTTTTTAATTTTAGCTCTGCATTGAACACCATTGTGCCAGACAGAGCTACTACGCTCCAAACTTTCTGAGTTGACTGTGCCTGAACCCCT
The DNA here is from genome assembly GCF_028641065.1 of Leucoraja erinaceus. Lineage (NCBI taxonomy): Eukaryota > Metazoa > Chordata > Chondrichthyes > Rajiformes > Rajidae > Leucoraja > Leucoraja erinaceus. The sequence goes on along the minus strand of NW_026576083.1, from coordinate 183,593 downwards.
CTGTCGGTGGGGTTTCTGACAGACAGGAAGAAGCATGTGAGGCGGGAAAGCATATCTTTGACCCGCAAACACTCAGCATAGGAGCACCGCAAGATGCGTACTCTCCCCTCTGCTCTCCTCTCGCCACACCAATGACTGCACCTCCACAGACACCTCTGTCAAGCTTCTCAAATTTGCGGATGACACAAATTGGACTGATCCAGGGTGGTGATCTCTGTACTCTTTTCAGTTTGACATCTTTCCTATAACATGGTGCCCAGAACTGAACACAATATTCTAAATGAAGTCTCACCAACGTCTTATACAACTGCAACATGACCTCCCAACTTCTATACTCAATACTCTGACTGATGAAGGCCAAAGTGCCAAAATACTTTTTGACCACCTGATATACCTGCGACACGACCTTCAAGGAACCATGCAACCATCATCCATTCCTCTGCCCACCTGGTTAATTGATCCAGATCCTGTAGCAATCTTTCACAACCATCTTCACTATCTGCAAAACCACTCACTTCTGTATCATCAGCAAACTTGCTAATCTTGCCCTGTTCTGTGACGTTTCACAGAGTGCTGGAGTAACTCAGCGGGTCAGGCTGAGTATAGAAGATGGGAGGTCATGTTGCAGTTGCATAAGAAGCTGCCAGAGGAGGTAGTTGAGGCAGGGACTATCGCAACATTTAAGAAACAGTTAGACAGGTACATCGATAGGACAGGTTCGGAGGGATATGGATCAAACGTAGGCAGGTGGGACTAGTGCAGATGGGACATGCTGGGCCGAAGGGCCTGTTTCCACACTGTATCACTCTATGACTCTATCTTTCTCTCTCAAACCCATTCTCCTGCCATCTCCCCATTACCTCTGACACCCATATCAATCAAGAATCTCAGATTCAAATTCAGATTCAACTTTAATTGTCATTGTCAGTGTACAGTACAGAGACAACGAAATGCAGTTAGCACCTCCGTGGAAGAGCGACAGAGAATATGATTTCAATAAATAAATCTATTTACATGCATACGGGGGGGGGGGGGGGGGGGGGGGGGGTTGATTGGCAGTCACCGAGGTACATTGTTGAGTAGTGTAACAGCCGCAGGGAAGAAGCTGTTCCTGGACCTGCTGGTTCGGCAACGGAGAGACATGTAGCGCCTCCCGGATGGTAGGAGGGTAAACAGTCCATGGTTGGGGTGAGAGCAATCCTTGGCGATGCTGAGCGCCCTTCGCAGACAATGCTTGCTTTGGACAGACTTAATGGAGGGGAGCGAGGAACCGGTGATGCGTTGGGCAATTTTCACCACCCTCTGCAGTGCTTTCCGGTCGGGGACAGAGCAGTTGCCATACCATACTGTGATACAGTTGGTAAGGATGCTCTCGATGGTGCAGCGGTAGAAGTTCACCAGAATCTGAGGAGACAGATGGACCTTCTTCACTCTCCTCAGGAAGAAGAGACGCTGGTGAGCCTTCTTGACCAGAGTTGAGGTATTGTGGGTCCAAGAGAAGTCATCGGAGATGTTGACCCCCAGGAACCTGAAGCTGGAAACACGTTCCACCCCCATCCCGTTGATGTGGGTGGGGGTGTGTATGCCTCCCCTAGACTTCCTGAAGTCTACAATGAGCTCCTTGGTCTTCTTGGAGTTAAGGGCCAGGTTGTTGTCAGCGCACCATGCTGCGAGGAGCTGGACCTCCTCCCTGTAGGCCAGCTCATCGTTGTTGCTGATGAGGCCAATCTATTAATCTCCTCCTGAAAAATGTCCATTGACGACCTCCACAGCTGTCTGTGGCAAGGAATTCCACAGTTCTCCACCCTCTGATTTAAGAAATTCCTGCTCATCACCTTCCTAAAGGAATGTCTTTTAATTCTGAGGCTGTGGCCACTGGTCCTAGATTCTCCCACTAGTGGAAACATACTCTCCAAATCCACTCCATCCAGGTTTTTACCAGGCTGGGACAGACGGCAACAGCTTTACACCGTGTCCCAAAGCTTGTGTCCTGTCCTGCATCACCAAGGCAGCAGAAATGTTATAGGAGAGGGCAAGCATCATAACAAAGTAGCTCACGATTGTTTGGGTAACATTCAGGAATGTCTATGCATGTCACATCATGAATATCACTGAAGAACGGTCTTGACCCAAAATATAATCTATATCTTTTCTCCAGAGATACTGCCTGACCCACTGAGTTACTCCAGCACTCTGTGAAACGTCGCCTATTCATATTATCCGCAGATGCTGCCTGACCCACTGAGTTTTACTCCAGCACTTTGTGACTATTTTTCCTTCACCCATCTGCCCAAGACCACTCTCCCCCCTCCTTTCCTATGTTCCTTTCCACCCATAAACCTCTCTCTGCCTTTACATTTCACTCCTCTTTCAAATCTGCTCTACTTATCTACATGCATTTTTCATCTTCACTTTTTAGTCATAGAATGTTGCAGTGTGGAAACAAGCCCTTCAGCCCAACTTGCCCACACCGACCGACATGTCCCATCTAAACTAGTCCCACTTACATGCGTTTGTCCCATATCCATCTAAATCTGTCCTATCCATGTACGTGTCCAAATGTCTTTTAAACATTCGGGTAGTCCCAGCTTAACTACCTCCTCTGGCAGCTCGTTACATGCACCCAGCACCCTTTGTGTGAAAAAGCTACCTCAGATTCCTGTTAATTTCTGAAATATTGGTCATATATTTTGGTGCAAAAATGCTCCAAAATAAGGCTCAGGGTGCATCAGAGAGCATCTAAAACCCCTGAGCTTCCAGGGCCCTTAAGCGGGTCCTGGACCCTGGCATCGAGGGACTTCACGCTTCGCGCTTGTGATGTTAAGTTTTTTGTAACCCTGTCATGCCACCCCCCTTTTTAAAAAGCTTCGTACGGGCCTGATTTCGTCATTAATAGAAATGTCTGGGCGAGGGAAAACAGGCGGTGAACCTCGGACCCAAGCCCACATCTCACTCATCCCGGGCTGGCCTGCAGTTCCCGGTGGGCCGTGTTCACCGGCTTCTGAAAATAAGGCAACTATGCTAAACGGGTGGGTGCTGGAGTCCGGTATACATGGCTGCTGTGCTCGAGTATCTGACGGCTGAATTCCTGGAGCGGCCCGGGACAATAAGAAAGTTTAACAAGCTGATATGAAGGGTGACCCTGGCTCAGGACTGCCGCCCAAGAAGACCAGCATTAACAGCAAGAGCAGGTAAATTAGCGAAATATTAACTTAATGACCCAAAGGCTCTTCTGAGAGCCACCTACACCGTAGTGTCTGGAAGAGCTGAGTACCGGAGGGTGTGGGATATTCCCGTTAATTACAACCGTTCTGTGTATCTACCGCAGACGAGTCTCCGTATAGGGTGATTTCACCAAATGTCAAATGAGCATAGATCCCCCCTCACGTGACCGAAAAATTTAACTGGAGGACATATGTCACTTCGGTACATGTTAGTGAATGGGGAAACACGCACTTTCACACCCGTTAAAAACATGGAAAACGGCCGATATTTGAGCTGAAATTTTCTGTGCTAGTCGGGGTGACCGTGAAGCACAGCGACCTAAATTTTCAGGCAAAAGAAAAGATAGAAAGTAAGGTAATTACAAGAGGGAACTGAAGGTGGAAAAACAGCGGAAGTGAACAGCAGACATTTTTAACGTAAGGCATTATTAACTTACTTTTGATGAAATTCAGCGAGCAAACGCGATAATTCCCGATATTTTGGACCTTAAAATCACCACGGCAAATGTCTGCTGTTCACTTCCGCTGTTTTTCCACCTTCAGTTCCCTCTTGTAATTACCTTACTTTCTATCTTTTCTTTTGCCTGAAAATTTAGGTCGCTGTGCTTCACGGTCACCCCGACTAGCACAGAAAATTTCAGCTCAAAAATCGGCCGTTTTCCATGTTTTCATGTGAAAGTGCGTGTTCCCCATTCACTAACATGTACTGAAGTGACATATGTCCTCCAGTTAAATTTTGCGGTCACGTGAGGGGGGATCTACGCTCATTTGACATTTGGTGAAATCACCCTATGCCCGTTTTAGTCTAAATCCCACAGAGGAGCTACTATTTCTACCACCTCTACTCTGGGCGGCAGGACTCACATCGCAGCGGCCTCTGCAGTCCGTTTGTCTTTTTGTTATTTTCTGTCCGTTTTAATGTAGTTTTTATTATTTTTTTCATGGGGTATGTGTATGTGTGTGTGTGTGGGGTGGGGGGTGGGTGCGGGAGAGAACTTTTAAAATCTTTCCCCTGCACGGAGAACCCGACCTTTTTCCCTGTCGGGTCTCCGTTGTCGTTGGGGCTGCAACGTGGAGCGGCCTCCAGCAGGAACGACCAAAGATCCTATCTGCTATAAGATCTTTGGGAACGACCTGGGGCTCCAGTCGCGGAGCTGCGGAGCTACTCACCATCACAGAGCTGGCCGAGTTTGGAGCGGGTGGAGCTGTGGTGGCGCGCTGCTGCGACCCGACCCCCGGAGATTCAGAGGCTTACTGCAGGTCTGGCAGACCGCAATATCGGGAGGGTCCCTGGTGGGAGACCGCTTTTCGAGGCTTCTGCAACGGCGACTTCTCCCGCCCGAGTCGCGGGGTCGAGGATGACCTGGAGCAGGGCCTGACATCGCCCGGCGTGGCTTCAATGGCTGCGGGACTTTGCTAGCGACCGCTGGGGGCTCCAACAACAAGACCCGGAGCATGGCCTTGCTTCACCCGGCGTGGCTTTAATGACCACGGGACAGTTGCCATCGCCCGCCGGGGGCTTTGCCTCTGACATCGGGGGGGAGAGGGGAGTGCAGGGGAGAGATAAGTTTTTTTTGCCTTCCATCACAGCGAGGAGATGCGCTGTGATGGATGTCTGTGTAAATTGTGTTGTGTCTTGGGTCTTTATTTTCATGTGTGTATGACTGCAGAAATAACATTTTATTTGAGCCTCTATGAGGTTCAAGTGCCAATAAATTGTATTGTGTATTGTGATTTATCTGAGCACGAAGAGCTCCGTCTAAACAGGACCCCTTTCATTTTCCTCTTAGTCTTATCTCACCAGACATTTTTACCAGAAATACCAACTCCACCCCTCCTCCCTCCTTGTATTTCCCGGATGAATAGTGAAGCGTCTAATCTCTGCTGAGAGGAACAGCCCAATCAGAGCAAAGATCTTATAGCGAATTGTGGTCGTACACCAGTGAACAGGCGGCAACAAGAGAAGCGCGGAAACCAACCGTCGGACCGCAAGAGTTTGAACAAGTCCGCCAAAAATGTTTTTCCCAATAATCTCCAAACACAAATACACTATAAGCTCAGATCTTGCGTACCCCATTTCGCCCGTCACTTGTTTCCCAATCAGTTTATACTAACAACGGAGTAAATTAATTCTCCGATATAAGAGAATCTGGGAATTTAATTTTGCATCTCCATTAACTGGTAATCGAACGGAGCAAATGCGTCTCACGGATCATAACAGTGGGAGGGTTTATGTACCTGTGTTTCCAAAAGCCCCATACAATTTTGCAGCAATTCGATGTCGAAATAATGCTACAACTCTCTCAGTGAGATTGTGGGTGGCTCTTAAAAGAGCCTTTGGGTTTCGGTTTAATCAGGATTGAGAATCTTTACTTCGAACTGGTATACTTGGTCACCGCCTTTGTCCCTTCCGACACGGCGTGCTTGGCCAGCTCCCCGGGCAGCAGCAGGCGCACGGCGGTCTGGATCTCCCGGGAGCTGATGGTCGACCGCTTGTTGTAATGAGCCAAGCGGGAAGCCTCACCCGCGATGCGCTCGAAAATATCGTTGACGAACGAGTTCATGATGCTCATGGCCTTGGAGGAGATGCCGGTGTCGGGGTGAACCTGCTTCATCACTTTGTAGATGTAGATGCCGTAACTCTCCTTCCTCGACCTCCTGCGCTTCTTACCCGCCTTGCCTGCAGGTTTGGACACGGCTTTCTTGGCGCCCTTCTTGGCCACGGCCACTTTCACTTTCGGTGCGTCAGGCATTTCGTCTGTCGGCTTTGGACACACAAATGTAGAGATCTCAACCCGAGCGCGGTTTAAATAGGCTGCCCCACCGCCCTATGCTAATGAGGGATTGGGGAAAGCGAACATTGTCATTGGTTGGTATCAATCAATCCTTTGATTGCACCTCAGGAGCAACCAATCACAGTGCTTAGCTGCGACAAATCACAGTACTGGGGGCAGAGAGAGAGAGAGAGAGAGAGGGGGGGTGGTGGTGACTGAGGGGGGGCAGAGAGAGAGAGAGAGAGGGGGGCAGAGAGAGAGGGGGGGCAGAGAGAGAGGGGGGGGCAGAGAGAGAGAGAGGGCAGAGAGAGAGGGGGGCAGAGAGAGAGAAAGAGGGGGGGGGGGGCAGAGAGAGAGAGGGAGGGAGGCAGAGAGAAAGAGGGGGGCAGAGATTTACTCCACTTTAAATTTTCGGTCACGTGGGTGCGGATCTACGCTCCAGTGCCCTTTCGTGAAATCACCCTATTGCTTCCCACACTCAGAGCACGTAAATGACCTTTCAATGGAGTGTCCCATCTGGTCAGATGACTGAGTGAATCCCTTAATGCGGGGTGATATCCCCCTGTGTGAACCCACTGGTCAATAAAGGAGATGTTCGGATGAATCACTTTTCTTCTTCTTTCACCAGTTGGTAAATCTTTGGAATTCTGTGGCAATGAGATCTGGAAAGTCTGAACCATCAGTCGCGTTCCAAACTCGTTCACAATCTGTCCGTCCGTGGTGTCGGCGCAGTGGAAGAATGGCGGCTTAATTATCCACAATCACAAGCGAAAGGGAAGGCGCTCTATTCTGACCAAAGTATAGCAGCTCTGCTATAGGATCTTTGATTCTGACAGCGCATCTGCGCCGCCCTGTGGTCAGTCCGCGGTCCTCGGGTAGACTGGTCCTCAACACGTTGACTCGCTGCGTTGTGGAGCTTAACGGCGGCTGCTTCTCTATGTTGTTGAAACCAAAGATCATATAATCTTTGGTTGAAACCTGCGGCCAGCGCTCGACTCTGACCTACCGATGAAATTCTCCGTGGAGCACAGAACTGCAGGGCACGAAGCGACACGTCCGGCGTCAATGCCCAGTGACAGCAGCGGCCAGAGACTGACCGTCCTGCCGCTTCTGGGTAATGTAGTCCAAGTTTATATAATCTTCGATGTAGTCCCCATATTTCAAAATTGCATTTCAGAAGCATTTTGATCTGCTTTACAGCCCGCAATTGTATTAATCTGAGGTTGTATTGCCAGACTAGCTAAATCTGAAGCAAAGATTAGAGAGCAGAGCAAGATGCGCCACTCAGCGAAAATAGCGTGTGTTATTGTCGACGCCATTTTATAGGGCTGCCCCCACATTGTCATTGTGTCCACATCTACAGCTCACTGTTCGGTATAGATTGCTCTAATCGCCGATGTGAACGACTCAACCTGTCTTTCGTAGTATCATTTAGCAATGTTACAACATTTTGAGATTTAAAAAATCATGTCTGCAATTTATGAAATCAGATAAAGCATAAAAAGAAGTTTAATTTGACACCTAATTCACTTTCATATCTTCAGTATTAAAAAGGTTATGACCATTTTCATACTCGGACATTAGCATCTTGTTCCCTATTGCTTTTCCATTGACTTAACACAAAAGCTGTGATTGAGGACAGTCAAAAGCCCATTTTTTCCTTAAAAATTAAGAGAACTGAAATACATTTTCAGTTATTATAGATTGAAGCATTCTGAAACAAATATGAAACAATCTTACTTGGATGACCTGAAATCAAAGCATATAATTAGTTACCTAATTGTAGCTAATTACAAAATTCAATTACTAGATCTAAACATTTATGCATTTCTTAAGAAAAGATTTAACATTTTTAAATAGCCTAAGTGTTCAAATAACATTCACACAATAATTCACAATATAACATGATTTTTACATTTCATTGTCATTAATGTATAGGCCAAATGGAAAGAATTTAGTGTTTAATTCCCGTAAATTAATGGCCATTGGGATTTTGGCGAGTGGGATTTTGTGGAACGCACTGGTTTGGAACGTTGCATTTGCTGTGAATCTAAACCTCATATCGGCAGTGAAAATACTGCTGGTTCGTATATTTACATAATCACAATTTCACGTTGATTAAAGTCATCCTTAGAAACAAGTTTATTTCTAAATAAAGGGCTTTCCTTTACCTGTCCCGTACATGAACTCCGTCCCCGTTGTCGGCGTTGACGGCTTTAGAAGATTATTTTTAATTTACTCCTGTTCGTTAAATATCCAGTGCAGTTTAAAAGAAACGTAATAAAATGGCAGTCAAAGTGATTTTTTTTTAGCAGCTAAACAGCCTGACAGACATCGATTTGAATCGGCTGGAGAAACAAGGCATTTTAAACCCGCCCCCCTCTCAAAGGCGTCAAAGTCGCGCACACAGGCAGCTACAGATCTGCAGCGCCGCTGAAGGTAAGTTTTGTAACATCTTTGGTCTGAAGAGGGGTGGTGACCCAAAATGTCACCCATTCCTTCTATCCAGATATGTTACCAGTCCCGCTGAGTTTTTCCAGCGTTTTGTGTCTACGGTGGAAACCAGCATCTGCAATTCCTTCCTAAAGGTTGCCTCACCGCCAAAGTTTGATTCTAATCTCGGGTGCTGACTGTGTGGAGTTTGCATGTTCTTCTTGTGACTGCGTGGAATTGGCCTCTACAATTGCACCTAGAATGTAGGGAGAGGATGAGTGTGGGATAACATAGAACTAGTGTGAATGGATGGTCGATGGTTCGCGTGGGCTAGGTGGGCCGCAGGGTCTGTTTTCATGCTGTATCTCTAAGCTAAATACAACAAAGTGACAGGATTTGTAAGTATGAAGAATTGAAGAGTATGTATTGTTTGTGACCAGAGGAACAATGTCCCAGCTCTCATTAAAACAGATGGAGAGGGGAATAGCTTGTGAACAGAGAGGCCAGACTTCCCTGAGGAATGCTGCCTCTCGGGATGTGAACCCTATCATTAGGAATGTTACAAAATTTTGAGGATTTAAAAAATCAAGCCTGTAATTTATCCCATCAGATAAAGCATAAAAAGAACTTTAATTTGATACCTAATTCACTTTCATATCTTCAGTATTAAAAAAAGTTATGGTCATTTTCGTACTCGGAAATTAGCATCTTATTCCCTATTGCTTTTCCATTAGCCTAACACAAAAGCTGTGATCGAGGATAGTCAATTGACATAAAAGCCCATATCTTCCTTAAAAATAGGAGAACTGAATGAAATTTTCAGTTATAGATTGAAGCATTCTGAAGCAAATGATACATCTTACTCGGATGACCTGAAAATAAAGCATATCATTAGTTAGTTACCTAATTGTAGATAATTACAAAATTGACTGTTGTGACGGAAATAGTAATAAACACTCAGACTGCCTTGAAAATTAAAAAAAAAAGTGATATTCTGAAGATCAGAACTTTAATATTATTGTAACGTTAAAACAAATAGTAAATACCCAACAAAAAATTCATATTCATCAGTCATCAAATCAATTAAATTAATCTAAATTCAATTACTAGAAAAGAATAGAATAGAATAGTTTCTTTATTGTCATTGTAACATGAACCATGTACAACAAAATTTAAAAATGTCAGCCAGTCAGTGCACCATTCAAACATTTCTAGATCTATCCCATTCTTAAGAAAAGGCTAACAATATATTTTTAAAATAGCTGGTATCCAAATAACGAACTGATCCCATTCACACAAGAATTCACAATATAACATGATTTTTAAATCTCACTTTGTCATGAATTTCTATGCCAATGGAAGGAATTGAATGTTTAATTATCATAAATTTTACGCTGTTGGTTTATAACACTGCTGCAGGCAAGGGTTGTTTTACACAGACATTTATTCAAAATCCATAAACATCCACTCTCAAGATAATAAAAATCTTTTTTTTTTTGCACAATCATGTCATAGGAACCTAGGATGGCAGGACTTTCATATGAAGAAGGACTGGATAGACTTGGCTTGTACTCGCTAGAATTTAGAAGATTGAGGGGGGATCTTATAGAAACTTACAAAATTCTTAAAGGGTTTGGACAGGCTGGATGCAGGAAGATTGTTCCCGATGTTGGGGAAGTCCACAACAAGAGGTCAAAGTTTAAGGATGAGGGGGCAGTCTTTTAGGACCGAGATGAGAAAAACATTTTTCACACAGAGAGTGGTGAATCTGTGGAATTCTCTGCCACAGAAGGTAATTGAGGCTAGTTAATTGGCTATACTTAAGAGGGAGTTAGATGTGGCTAAAGGGGGTATGGAGAGAAGGCAGGTACAGGATACTGAGTTCGATGATCAGCCATGATCATATTGAATGTCGGTGCAGGCTCGAAGGGACGAATGGCCTACTCCTGCATCTATTTCTATGTTTCTAAGAACATCTAAATTATCTTTATTTTTTGTTATTGTCTATCCATGATCAATATTTTCCATACTAAACCTGAGTAAAAACTATGTACTGTGGAAGTTTTCAATCAGATAGTTAGTATGAAAATATTGATCATGGATAGACAATAACACAAAATATAGGTGAGTTAGATGTTCTTTTGACATGATTGTGCAAAAAAATAATGAATTTGATTATCTTGAGAGTGGATTGTGATAGATCGGAATTTGGCCGCTGCCATGATTTAAGCCCCGTGATATCGACAGGCAAGACACGGCTGATATCGGGGCCTAAATAACATATTTCAAATCAATACTGTAATTGCAACTGCCTCCTCACTTCATTCGGCAGCTCATTCTGCAGAGCCATACAACACCATCTACAGCTTTCCCTTGCCTAGTCCCAGCTGCTCGTGTCGTGTTTGGCCCATGATATGGCCTATTCATGTACCTGTCCAAATATATTTTACATGTTGTTATAGTACCTGCCTCAAGGGCTCCAGCAGCTCCGGCTGCTTGAGGAGATAGGGGGCATGCTTACGGTGGTCAAGTGTCATGATGTTGGTGGAGGCGGCCACAGGAAGCCCTACAGCAGCCCTACAGAGTGAGTGGATTGAATAAAGAGTTGTGGTGGAAGGAACTTATGGTCTCATTGATCCAATGCTGTCAGGCTTTAAAGTGAGAGTTTAAGAAATTGCATATTTCCTTGGGACAAGATCAGACTTTTCAGAGACCTAGAAGTTACGAGATGGCATGGGATATGGCACTCTGTACGTGCTCTTCCAGGAAAGGATCTGTTCAAGTCAAGTCAAGTCAAGTTTATTTGTCACATACACATACGAGATGTGCAGTGAAATGAAAAGTGGCATAGTGCTTAGGCATGGGATGGGTGGAATAACCACCGGGTGGCGCCAGTAATGGCCACTTCGCCAGCAGCCTGTCGCGTCCCTTCCCTTAGATCCTATGTCCTCCAGTACTTCTGGGACATTGTTTGTGTCTTCCTAAGTGAAGAAAGATCCGAAGTACATGTTCAACTCTTCTGCAATTTCCTTGTTCCCCATAATAATCTCACCCGTGTCTGCCTTCAAGGGACCCCCATTTGACTTTGCTATTCTTTTTCCCTTTACATATCTAAAGAAGCTTTTCCTGTCCTTCTTTATATTCCTGGCCAGCTTCCCCTCGTACTTCATCTTTTCAGCCCATATTGCCCGTTTTGTTTCCTTCTATTATCCTATGAAAGTTTCCCAATCCTCTGGCTTCCGGCTACTCTTTGCTGTGTTATGCATCTTTTCTTTTCATTTTATTCAATTCCTAACTTCTCTTGTCAGCCTCCTACTCCCCTTAGAATCTTTCTTCCCTTTTGGAATGAAATGATCCTGCGTCTTCCGGATTATTCCCAGAAATTCCTGCCATTGCTGTTCTGCCATCATTCCTGCTAAGATCCCTTTCCAGTCTACCTTGGCCAGCTCCTCTCTCATGCCTTCATAGTCCCCTTTGTTCAACTGCATCACTGACACTTCCGATTTAACCTTCTCCTTCTCAAATTGCAGATTAAAACAAATCATATTATGATCACTACCTCCAAGCGGTTCCTTTACCTTGAGTTCTCTTATCATATCTGGTTCATTGAACAACACTAAATCCAGAATTGCCTTTTCTCTGGTCGGCTCCATTCCAAGCTGCTCTAAGAATCCATCTCGGAGGCACTCTACAAACTCTCTTTCTTGGGGTCCTGAACCAACCTGATTTTCCCAGTCTACCTGCATATTGAAATCCCCCATCACCACAGTGGCATTACCTTTGTTACATGCCAGTTTTAACTCCTGCTGCAACTTACACCCTATATCCGGGCTACTATTTGGGGTTCTGTAGATAACACCAATTAGTATCTTCTTGCCTTTGGAATTGCTCAACTCAATCCACAGAGACTCTACCTCGTCAGTCCCTATGTCTTCCCTCGCAAGGGTCTGAATTCCATCCATCACCAGCAGAGCAGAGCTACCCCCCCCCCCCCCCCCCCCCCCCCCCCCCCCCTCCTCTGTCCACCTACCTGTCCTTTCTATAGGTAAACAAATGTGCTGGAGAAACTCAGCGGGAGTGGCAGCATCTAGGGAGAAAGGAAATAGGCAATGTTTCGATCCAAAACCCTTTCTATAGGACGTATAACCCTGAATATTGTTCCCATGTCCGATCTTCCTGCAGCCACGTCTCAGTATTCACCACAATGTCATATCTACCAACCTCTAACTGAGCCTCAAGCTCATCTACTTTACTTCTTATACTTTATGCATTCATATTCATATATTTTAAATTCCTTACGCATCTCACCTTTCACATCGATCCCTATTACACTTGGCCATACTCTCCTATCCCTTTGTGAGCTTTCTTTCCCGTTAATTCTGAGGTCATTAATTATCCCTTTACGCCCTTTCCCTTTAACTCCGTTTGACTATCCCCCCCCCCCCCCCCCCCCTCTTATTTAGTTCAAAACCACCTGTGTAGCAGTGGCAAGCCTGCCTGCCAGAATGCCGGTTCCCCACCTGTTAAGGTGCAATCCATCCCTTTTGTACAGCTCCCCCTTACTCCAAAACAGATCCCAGTGGTACATTTGACAATAATAAATAAACTAAAGATGGACAAAAATGCTGGAGAAACTCAGCGGGTGAGGCAGCATCTATGGAGTCTGAAGAAGGGTCTCGACCCGAAACATGCCTATTTCCTTCGCTCCATTAATGCTGCCTCACCCGCTGTGTTTCTCCAGCATTTCTGTCTACCTTCAATTTTCCAGCATCTGCAGTTCCTTCTTAAACATAAAGATGTACTACAATGTTGAAAACTACATTCTGCGCTCTGTATCTTTCCCTTTGCTCCATCTATTGTACTTGAACTGATTATTTATTCCCATTTGATTATTTCCACTGATTATCTCTGTATGCTTTGGATAAAATGCAAAACAAATCTTTTCAAATCTATATCCTGCTGCATACATTGACAGCTTTATGCACTGTCTGCAACTACAGCAATCTTGCCAACATCTGCAAATATGCCAACCACCCAACTTGTTTTATGTCAAAGTCATTTATATATTTCATAAACAACAGTTTACACCATAGATCCCAGCTGAGCTCTCAGTCATGGAATTAGGTTTTAGGAACTAGGGGTACTCTAAGGTCCGTGAGGCTGAGGGTGGGAAGGAAGGGGGGGGGGGGGGGGGGGAGAGAAATTGAGATGACGTTTCAGAGTTTGAGACCCTTCTTCATACTGAGTCAGGGGAAAGGAAAACAGGAGATATAGGCATATCTTCCATTCATTTGTCCTTAGTACCATTTATATCTCGCTGCTCTTTCCCCTGACTCAGTCTGAAGAAGGGTCTTGAACCGAAATGTCATCTATTCCACTCTGATCATTGCTTTTGTCCATCTGTCCGCTCGTTCGCTCGCCCTTAGATTAAGTAGCGCAGGATAAAGCTGTGAATTCACGACATTCCCCTCTCATTCCCAATCTGACCTTTCTGTCCTGAGCCTCCTCCATTGTCAGAGTGATGCCCAGTGCAAATTGGAAGAACAGCACCTCATATTTCGTTTGGGTAGCTTATACCCAAGAGAGTACAGAGGAGATTTACTAGAATGTTGCCTGGATTTCAACAACTAAGTTACAGAGATAGGCATATACCTTGAATAAGTTAGGTCTTTATTCTCTGGAGCACAGAAGGTTAAGCTTCTGTGCTACAGAGAAAGGTTGAATAAGTTAGAAGGTTAAGGGGGGACTAGACAGAGTGATAGAGGTCTTTAAAATGATGAGAGGGATAGACAGAGTTGATGTGGACAAGCTTTTCCCTTTGAGAATAGGGAGGATTCAAACCAGAGGACATGACTTCAGAATTAAGGGACAGAAGTTTAGGGGTAATATGAGGGGGAACGTCTTTACTCAGAGAGTGGTAGCGGTGTGGAATGAGCTTACGGCCAGTGGAAGTGTCTCCCTTTGGCAGCAGGTTCGTACTGGTATGACATTTAAAAATAAAATTGGATAGGCATACTTGGATGACAGAAGAGAATGGAGGGGAACTTCTTTATCAGGTATGAGTGCAAGCAGGTGGCAGCAGGTTCGTTGGTATCAAAAAATAAAAAGCGGTTCGAAGAGCATGGACCTGTATGGGCCGAGATGGGCCTGTTTCCTTGCTGTAGGGCCGAGATGGCCTGTTCCGTGCTGTTATTGTTATATGTTATATGTTATACAGTCTCCGACTGCATTCTATCTCTGTCCCACTCATCCCTGACATCAGTATGAAAAAGGGTCTTGACCCGAAACATCACCCATTCTTTTTCTACAGAGATGCTGCCTGTTCCGTTGAGTTATTCCAGCATTTTACATAGATACTTAGAAAATAGATGCAGGAGCAAGCCATTCGGCCCTTTGAGCCATTTATTTAGCGAATGCAAAGTCCTTTAGCCAAGCAGTTGCCTCTTGATTTGCTGTATGAAGGGTGACAAGTCCTCCTTTGAGTCTTTGTTGAGGGCATGCTTCAATGATGTGTTGCATTGTTTGCTGCTGTCCACAAGCACACCGTGGGGTTGGACTGCTGCCCCATTTGTGAACGCTGGCCAAGCAGGGGCCATGTCCAGTCCTGAATCTATTCAGCATCGTCCAGTGCTTCCTTGGGAGATTGGTGCCAGGGACCGGTAGGGTGGGGTCTGACACCAGATGTTTATTTGGGACGTCCTTGGACTCCCATTCCTTTTTCCAAGCTGATTGGATGGTGAAATCAGCTGGTGGTGGATTCTTCCAAATTGGTCGTCTAGATGGAAGTCGAGCAGTGGGTGGATTGAAGATGTCCATATGAATTGGCAGGTGAGGGGAGTTTTTGGTCTTTTGGAGCATCCTTTGAGTGAGGACTACTCGCCGGATGTGTGGAGGGGGCATTGTTGGATAGGACAGGGAGCCAGGGGAGTGGTGTTGTGCGGATTGTTCCTGTGATGATCCTCATTGTTGAGTTCAATTGGGTGTCCACATGGTGTGTGTGGGATGACCTGGACCAAACCATATAACCATATAACAATTTCAGCACGGAAACAGGCCATCTCGGCCCTACAAGTCCATGCCGAACAATTTTTTTTTTGTTTTTTTTTTTTTCCCCTTAGTCCCACCTGCCTGCACTCATACCATAACCCTCCATTCCCTTCTCATCCATATACCTATCCAATTTATTTTTAAATGATACCAATGAACCTGCCTCCACCACTTCCACTGGGAGCTCATTCCACACCGCCACCACTCTCTGCGTAAAGAAGTTCCCCCTCATATTACCCCTAAACTTCTGTCCCTTAATTCTGAAGTCATGTCCTCTTGTTTGAATCTTCCCTATTCTCAAAGGGAAAAGCTTGTCCACATCAACTCTGTCTATCCCTCTCATCATTTTAAAGACCTCTATCAGGTCCCCCCTTAACCTTCTGCACTCCAGAGAATAAAGACCTAACTTATTCAGCCTATCTCTGTAACTTAGTTGTTGAAACCCAGGCAACATTCTAGTAAATCTCCTCTGTACTCTCTCTATTTTGTTGACATCCTTCCTATAATTGGGCGACCAAAATTGTACACCATACTCCAGATTTGGTCTCACCAATGCCTTGTACAATTTTAACATTACATCCCAGCTTCTATACTCAATGCACTGATTTATAAAGGCTAGCATACCAAAAGCTTTCTTTACCACCCTATCTATATGATATTCCACCTTCAAGGAACTATGCACGGTTATACCCAGATCCCTCTGTTCAACTGTATTCTTCAATTCTCTACCATTTACCATGTACGTCCTATTTTGATTTGTCCTGCCAAGGTGTAGCACCTCACATTTATCAGCATTAAACTCCATCTGCCATCTTTCAGCCCATTTTTCCAAATGGCCTAAATCACTCTGTAGACTTTGGAAATCCTCTTCATTATCCACAACACCCCCTATCTTGGTATCATCTGCATACTTACTAATCCAATTTACCACACCTTCATCCAGATCATTGATGTACATGACAAACAACAAAGGACCCAACACAGATCCCTGAGGCACCCCACTAGTCACCTGCCTCCAACCCGATAAACAGCCATCCACCATTACCCTCTGGCTTCTCCCATTCAGCCACTGTTGAATCCATCTTGCTATTCCTGCATTTATACCCAACAGTTGAACCTTCTTAACCAACCTTCCATGAGGAACCTTGTCAAAGGCCTTACTAAAGTCCATATAGACAACATCCACTGCTTTACCCTCGTCAATTTCCCTAGTAACCTCTTCAAAAAATTCAAGAAGATTAGTCAAACATGACCTTCCAGGCACAAACCCATGTTGACTGTTCCTAATCAGACCCTGTTTATCTAGATGCTTATATATATTATCTCTAAGTATCTTTTCCATTAATTTGCCCACCACTGAAGTCAAACTAACAGGTCTATAATTGCTAGGTTTACTCTTAGAACCCTTTTTAAACAATGGAACAACATGCGCAGTACGCCAATCCTCGGGGACTATTCCCGTTTCTAATGACATTTGAAATATTTCTGTCATAGCCCCGGCTATTTCTACACTAACTTCCCTCAATGTCCTAGGGAATATCCTGTCAGGACCTGGAGACTTATCCACTTTTATATTTTTCAAAAGTGTCAGTACTTCTTTTACTTTGAACCTCATAGTATCCATAGCTACTCTACTAGTTTCCCTTACCTCACATAATTCAATATCCTTCTCCTTGGTTAATACCGAAGAAAAAAAATTGTTCAATATCTCCCCCATCTCTTTTGGCTCTGCAGATAGCTGTCCACTCTGTCTCTCCAATGGACCAATTTTATCCCTCGTTATCCTTTTGCTATTAATATAGCTGTAGAAACCCTTTGGATTTACTTTCACCTTACTTGCCAAAGCAACCTCATATCTTCTTTTAGCTTTTCTAATTTCTTTCTTAAGATTCTTTTTACATTCCTTATACTCCTCAAGCACCTCATTTACTTCATGCTGCCTATAATTATTGTAGATCTCCCTCTTTTTCCGAACAAGATGTCCAATTTCCCTTGAAAACCAGGGCTCTTTCCAATTTTTACTGTTTCCTTTCAACCGAACAGGAACATAAAGATTCTGTACTCTTAAAATTTCCCCTTTAAATGTCCTCCATTTCTCTTCTACATCTTTCCCATAAAACAAAATGTCCCAGTTCACTCCTTTTAAATCATCTCGCATCGCATCAAAGTTAGCCTTTCTCCAATCAAAAATCTCAACCCTAGGTCCAGTTCTGACCCTCTCCATAATTATATTGAATCTAATGGTATTGTGATCACTGGACCCGAAGTGCTCCCCAACGCATACCTCCGCCACCTGTCCAGTCTCATTTCCTAACAGGAGGTCCAGCACTGCCCCTCCTCTAGTAGGTACCTCTATGTATTGCTGCAAAAAACTATCCTGCACACATTTTACAAACTCCAACCCATCCAGCCCATTTACAGAATGTGTTTCCCAGTCTATGTGTGGAAAGTTGAAATCTCCCACAATCACTACCTTGTGCTTACTACTAATCTCTGCTATCTCCTTACATATTTGCTCTTCCAATTCTCGTTCCCCATTTGGCGGTCTATAATACACCCCTATAAGTGTTGCTACACCTTTCCCACTTCTCAATTCCACCCAAATAGCCTCCCTAGATGAGCCCTCCAATCTATCCTGCCAAAGCACTGCTGTAATATCTTCCCTGACTAGCAATGCAACACCTCCACCTCTTGCCCCTCCAATTCTATCACACCTGAAGCAACGAAATCCTGGAATATTTAGTTTCCAATCACAGCCCTCCTGCAACCACGCTTCACTGATCGCCACAACATCATACTTCCAGGTGTCTATCCAGACTCTAAGCTCATCCACCTTTCTTACAATGCTCCTAGCATTAAAATATGCACATTTAAGAAAACCCCCGTCTCTTATTCTCTGTTTATTTCCTTTTTTTTCTTTCTCCTCTTGTGTCCGAGTGCTTCCCATTTCTGCTTCCTGCCTCCCATTCTGTCTACTACCTTTCGCTATTTGAGTCCCTCGCCCCAACCATTCTAGTTTAAAGTCTCCCCAGCAGCCTTTGCAAATTTCCCCGCTAGGATATTGGTCCCCCTCGGGTTCAAGTGCAACCCATCCTTTCTGTACAGGTCCCACCTTCCCCAAAAGAAGTCCCAATGATCCAGGAACTTGAATCCCTGCCCTCTGCACCAGTCTTTCAGCCACGCACTTATCCTCCACCTCGCTCCATTCCTACTCTCACTAGGGGCACAATAATCGGCTGAAGAAAATGCAAGGGCTAGTGCTGAAATGCGCAGTGTGGGGGCTGCTGCCCCCCACTTTGAGCCAGCAAGCTTACTGAGGAGATTGTTTCTGGACTTCACCTTAGCTGCTGTTCTTTTGAGATGTTCCTTGAAGGATAAGGTCCTGTCAAGGGTCACTCCGAGGTAAGTTGGAGTGGGGGCATACTTCAGTTTGGTCCTGCTCAGATAGATGTTTGGTTCTCTTGTGCCTTCTGCATTACGAAGGTGGAACACACTGGAGACCGTTTTTTCTGGGCTTGGTTTTAGGCGCCAGGTTTTGCAGTACTTGTCCAGTTTAGTAAGGTCTTCATTGAACACCTGTTCCAATGTACCAAAATCTGGTGCTTGGAAGGCCAAACAGATGTCATCTGCATAGATGCATTTGCGGGATTTTGGTGGGTAGGTCATTTGTGTAAAGGTTGAACAGGGTTGGGGCTAAGACTGACCCTTGCGGGAGCCCATTCTTCTGCGTTCTCCATGCACTCTTGTTCTGACCAAGGTGAACTCTGAACCTGCGATTGGAGAGAGCAGAGATTTGACGGTTTCTGATGCCCAGGCAAGGAGTGCTTTGGTGAGTTTTAGGAGGAGGCCTTTCTGCCACAGTGTCATAGGCTGCGGTGAGATTAAGGAACACTGCCCCGGTCTTCAGTTTGTTCTCGAAGCCATTTTCAATGCAGGTGGTTAGGGCCAGAACTTGTTCTCCTGTGCTGCAGTCCTTGCGGAAACCTGCCTGATCCACAGTAAGGATCTCTTCTACTGGAGATATACGTTGTAGTATAAGGCGTGCTAAGATTTTGAGTGGGACGCAGAGTAGAGAGATTGAGCGGTAGCTTGCTGGTAGTTTTTTGTCTTTGCCAGGTTTTGGTATAGCAATGACTTTTGCTGTCCGCCATATCTTTGGGATGGAGTTAGTCTGCATGGCCCTAGTGTAGAGTTGGGTCAGCCAGGTTAGAGCTCGGGGGCCCAGGTGTTTCATGAACTCTGGAGAGATGTTATCATAACCTGCTGCCTTTCCACATTTCAGGCCATGCAGGACCTTCTCCAGTTCAGCCACCTCAAAGGGCTCAGGGTTTCTTTCCTTTCCAGATGTTCGTCGAATGTTCGTCATTCAATGTGATCATGGCTGATCGTCCACAATCAGTACCCGATTCCTGCCTTCTCCCCATATCCCTTGATTCCACTAGCCCTAAGAACTCTATCTACCTCTCTCTTGAATGCATCCAATGAGTCGGCCTCCACTGCCTTCTGAGGCAGATAATTCCACAAATTCACAACACCCTGGATGAAAAGGTTTTTCCTCATCTCAGTTCTAAATGGCCTACCCTGTATTCTTAAACTGTGGCCCTTGGTTCTGGACTCCTCCAACATCGGGAACATGTTTCCTACATCTAGCGTGTCCAATCCCTTAATAATTTTATGTTTTTATAAGATCCCTCTCATCCTTCTAAATTCCAGTGGATACAATCCCAGTCGTTCCATTCTTTCATCATATGACATTTCTGCCATCCCGGGAATTAACTTTGTGAACCTATGTTGCACTCCCTCAATAGCAAGAATGTCCTTGATCAAATTAAGAGACATAAACTGCACACAATACTCCATGTGATTTCACAAGGGCCCTGTACAACTGCAGAAGGACCTCTTTGCTCCTATACACAAATCCTATCATAATGAAGGCCCACATGCCATTAGTTTTCTTCACTGCCTGCTGTTTCTTGCATGCTTACTTTCAGTATCTCATGTACAAGTAAACCCAGGTCTCGTTGCACTTCCCCTTTTCCTAATAGGACACCATACAGAAGAAGGGTCTCGACCCGAAACGTCACCCATTCCTTTGCTCCAGAAATGCTGCCTGACCTGCTGAGTTACTCCAGCATTTTGTGTCTACCTGCCATTCAGATGATAATCTGCCTCTTGTTCTTGCCACTAAAGCGGATAACCTCACATTTATCCACATTATACTGCATCTGCCATGCATCTTCCCACTCGCCCAACCTATCAAAGTCACCCTGCATCCTCATAGCATCCTCTTCATAGTTCACACTGCCACCCAGCTTTGTGTCATCTGCAAATTTGCTAATGTTACTTTTAATTCCTTCATCTAAATCATTAATATATATTGTGAATAGCTGCGGTCCCAGCACCCCACCAGTCACTACCTGCCATTCTGAAAGGGAACCGTTAATTCCTACTCTTTCTTTCCTGTCTGCCAACCAATTTTCTATCCATGTAAATACCCTACCCCCAATACCATGTGCTCTGATTTTGCCCACTAATCTCCTGTGTGGGTACACTACATCCACTGGCTCTCCCTTATCCACGCTACTGTCTACCTGAACCTATTTGTTAGGAATAACATTCATTTCTTTTCATTCATTTTTGAATGACAAATAATTTCAATTCAATTCAAACTGTACCAAGAATATTTTGGTACATTTCACATTGTTTGTCAATGCTCTGTATAGTCTACTCTTCTGCCTCACTTTCCCAAAGTTTACTTAAATTTAGAGCCTTGCTTTCTGACTCATCCTCCTCCTTCATAACTAGTATATCGAATACCATTCAACTGTGACTGCTCGCCAAGCATTACTGCACCATTAACTAATTGACTAACTCAGACTAATTATTCATTATTTTTGTTAGCTGAAGGACATATCGTTCCAGAAAAATTGAACACAATATTCTAACTATGGCACAACCAATGATTTGTACAGGTTTTCTATTAGCTTCTTAAGCATTATTTCCCATTTGAAAATGTAGCCTATCATTTGCTTTTGAAGGTTTATATATCTGAACCCTGATTTTTTTAATGTGCACATTTTATGCATCTCCTTTCGCCAAAATACCTCCCATATAACCATATAACAATTACAGCACGGAAAACAGGCCATCTTGGCCCTTCAAGTCCTTGCCGAACACTTATTTCCCCTAGTCCCATCTACCTGCACTCAGGCCATAACCCTCCATATACCTCCTGTTCCACCATCACACTGCGCTGCATATTGATGGTGCTGCTGTGGAGAGGGTCAGCAGTGTGAAGTTGTTTGGACTTCACCTGGCGGATGGCCTGACCTCAACGACCAACACCACAGCAGTGATCAAAAGAGCTCAGCAGCGGCTCCACCCTCTCCAGAGACTAAGAAAAGCAGGTCTCCCTACTGTTCATCTAAGGACCTTCTACAGGGGCACCATCGAGAGTATATTGACCTACAGCATCACTTCCTGGTTTGGGAGCTGCAAGGCTTAAGAGCAAAGCCAACTTAACAGGATAGTGAAGACAGCCAGTAGGATCATTGGTGTCCCACTCCCTTTCCTGTTGGAGATCTAACAGAAGCGGAGCATCAGCAGAGCCATCTCCATTATTAAGGACCCCTATCATCCATCACACCACATCTTCTCCATTCTGCCATCTGGAAAGAGGTACAGGAGCATCAGCTGCAGAACCAGCAGGATGCTACACAGCTTCTTTCCACAGGCAATAAGACTGGTTAAGGACTGTCTCCCCTCCCCATACATCATACACCAACACATCTAACCTCGCCCATACTTTGACAGCTAGGCACCTGTCAAAGCAAAGCCACTGTTCGGTCTGAAAGACTGTTTTTATTTCAATTTTTAGGCCTGTTTTAGATATGGTAATTTTAATTTTTAAGCTATATGTATTTATTCTGTTTTTATTAACTGCACTGACGGGAACTGATTGAGAAATTTTTTTTTTTGTTTCATCTGTGTATGTACTGTAAATACTCAGTTAAAATGACATTAAAGTAAATACTGAATTCCTACCAATTTATTTTTAAATGATAAAATCGAACCTGCCTCCACCACTTCCACTGGAAGCTCATTCCACACAGCTACCACTCTCTGAGTACAGATGTTCCCCCTCATGTTACCCCTAAACTTTTGTCCCTTAATTCTCAAGTCATGTCCTCTTGGTTGAATCTTCCCTACTCTCAATGGGAAAAGCAATTCACGTCAACTCTGTCTATCCCTCTCATCATTTTAAAGACCTCTATCAAGTCCCCCCTTACCCTTCTGCACTCCAAAGAATAAAGACCTAACTTGTTCAACCTTTCTCTGTAACTTAGTTGCTGAAACTCAGGCAACATTCTAGTAAATCTCCTCTGTTCTCTCTCTATTTTGTTGACATCCTTCCTGTAATTAGGCAACCAAAAATGTACACCATACTCCAGAATTGGCCTCACCAATGCCTTGTACAATTTTAACATTATATCTCAACTTCTATACTCACTGCACTGATTTATATAGGCCAGCACACCAAAAGCTTTCTTTACCACCCTATCTACACAATATTCCACCTTCAGAGAACTATGCACAGTTATTTCTAGATCCCTCTGTTCAACTGCATTCCTCAATTCACTACCATTTACCATGTACATCCTATTTTGATTTGTCCTGTGAAGATGTAGCACCTCACACTTATCAGCATTAAACTCTATCTGCCATCTTTCAGCCCACTCATCCAAATGGCCTAAATATCTCTGTAGACTTTGAAAATCTACTTCATTATCCACAACACCACCTATCTTAGTATCATCTGCATACTTACTAATCCAATTTACCACACCATCATCCAGATCATTGATATATATGACAAACGACAGTGGATCCAACACAGATCCCGGAGGCACCACACTAGTCACCAACCTCCAAACTGACAAACAGTTATCCACCATTACTGTCTGGCATCTCCCATTCAGCCACAGTCCCAAAATACATCATCGAGTTTCCGAGAGCGGGGAGGGGCACGGAGGCACAGAGAGAGGCAGGGAGGCAAATAAAATAATGTGGAATAATAAAATAAAGTGACTTTACCTGAGCCCGTGCTCACGGTCCAGTAGCCCTGACAGTGAGTTTAAGAAACTCTCCCTTTAATTTTATTCAAAGGAACGCAGTGTTAAAACACAATTACATTTACTGATTTCCATCACTGAGAGCTCTAATGGTCACAGACCTCCAGACAGAATGCATCCTTGCTCCAAAACCCTCTTTCTATCAGTAAGCCAGTCATCATAAGACAAAGTCTCTGTGAAATTTGTGCATACTAATCTTTTGGATCAGCCTTTCATTGGGGACTTTATAAGATGCCATACTCAGATCCATGTAGACAACATCCACCACACTTTCCTCAAAACACCAGATCAAGTGAGTGAGAGATGACCTGCTGCTTACAAAGCTATGCTGACTGTCCCTAATTAGCGCATTCCTTTCCCAATGGGAATAAACCCTATCCCAGAGAAGTCTTCTTTAATAGCTTTCTGACCACAAGCATGAGGTTCATTGCCTATAATTCCGTGGACTATATCAACATTCCATCATAAACAATGGAACAGAATTGGCCACTCTCCAGTCCTCTGGTACCACCAGTGGCTAGAGAAAACATAAAAATCTTAATCAAGGTCCCTACAATCTCCTTTGTTGCCTCCCAATAACCAGGCACATACCCTTCAGGCCCTGCGGAATTATCCACCTCAATTCACTTTGAGGGCCCCATTACAAAGATCTCCGTCTGGGGTTGTACTGGTGTTTAACGGTGGTGAATAGTGCTGGGTATGTATGGGTCTGTGTGCTCACTGCACTGTGCTGAGAGATTATAGGCCTGTGTCCTTCTGATGAAGTAATTGGAGTTGTAAAGTCCACTTTCCTTATAGAGTGCAATTTGTAGTGTTCGGGGCTGTATGTTAACTTACAGGGCTGTGGTTTGTACACTCTCTGTCCTTGCAGTATAGATCTGGATGTTGCATTGTTCTGTGTCCATCAGACTAATGTACAGGCTCGTGATCGCTTGTATCTCGCCTTGTTGGGAGTTGTAAAAATCTCTGTCATCACAGTCAATACTCTCTTGTAAAGAGCTGTGGCTTCACAGTGCAACACCGTGTGTTGTAAAGGCCTGGGCTCCTCACAGAACACTGTTCCCAAGCTAGTTTTGTTGACCACTTTAGTTTGGATCCTGTGGCTCTTACATTTTGGATCAGCCTTCCACGTGGCACCTTGTCAAGGCCTGTGTGAATCACATGTACTACACTTAGTTACCTTTGCAATATCTATATCTATATTACTAAAACTCTTCTCTTGTTTGTGTGTATGTCAGAGCTGGATTTACGTATAAACTTGACAAGCTTAAGCTTGGGGCCTTGAGATCTAGGGGGGCCTCGCAGAGCCGGATTTACCACTATGCTTCATAGGCTGAAGCCTAGGGCCTCGAAATCTAAGCGGCCTCCGGCCAAGCCAGGAAACCTGCCGTTCAACTCTGGGCGGGCCCCCCTCTCTCTCTCTGTCTGTCAATCTCCGTCTCCGCCCACCATCCGTATCCATGTCCGGGCCGCCAGGTCTCCACTCTCCCCTCGCTCCTCATCCGCGATAGATTAGCAGTGGAAAAAAATGGAAGATACTGCAATTAATGTTAGCGGCCTGAAAAAGGCCAGCTAACATCATCAGAGACCCACACCATCCTGGCCACACACTCATCTCACCACTGACATCGGAAAGAAGGTACAGGACCCTGAGAACTAACGTCCAGGTCCAGGAACAGCCTCTTCCCTATAACCATCAGGATATTAAACACTAAAACATCATTAGTTATGAACTACAATAGAATATTGTTATTATTGCAGTTATAGTTTGTTTTTTGCAGTTTTGTTATATTATTTTTATGATTACATATTCTGTTGTGCTGTAACAAGTAAAAATTTCATTGTTCTATCTACAATAAAACACTCTTGACTCTTAATTTTACTTTGGAGTCACGTGGGTGACTACGTGAAGAAGAAGGCCGTCCAGGCGCATGCGCGTCATCTCGTCAGGCGCATTGCCGTGGTAGGAGGATGGACCTCCAAGCGATGAGTGAAAGAAAACCTGAATGTAAGTATTTTCTTCGGAGACTGCGTGCAGAGACACAGGCAAGTCTTATGTATGGAGAAAGGTGGGAGGAAGAATAGTAAGCGCACCGCAATAAGCACTCAATAAGACAAAGTGTCTGAGAGTAGCGGGCGCCCGACTAAAAGTCGATTGTAAAGAAATAACTATTTTACACGGGGGGGGGGGGGGGAGTCCCGTTGAGACTCCCGTTGAGACTCCCGTTGAGACTCCCATAGGGAGCAAGGCCATAAAGAAATAACAGGCCTGGAAGACTCGGAGGAGTCTGAACTATATAATTTATAAACTGGAATTCCTCATGGGTAAAACAAACTCCAGAAGGAGTATAAAAGATGCTGGCTTAAAGAGCAACCGCACGGAACACCCAGAAGAGGTTCTGGGAAACGTTGGCCCAGATTTGAGCCAGCGACCGAAATGCCTGATGATAAAGATGAATATATGGGCTGACCTGACAGGGAGGCAGCACCAGAAATGTCTGAAAGACAGTTGGTCTACAGGAGACCCAGAATATGGAGCAGCACCCAAAAGTGGGCTGCCAATATACAGCTCAATGGAAGAGCTTGATGTACCCCAAAGAGGGACAAAAAAAAGCGTAGGCCTATCATAGAGCCATCGCATGTAATACCTGATATGGAAATCCAGGTGAAACCCATTATGAGGAGGAATATCCAGAATACACTGATAAAGAATCAGTTGAGGACCAGAGCCAATGCAAAAAAGAAAATTGCCAGGGCTGACCCAAATGTTCTCTAGTCCCAGAAACAAGGGACAACCTCTATCAGAGGAGATAGCAGAGAGTATAAATGACCTGCTTTCCCATCAGTTCGAAGACCAACGATGGATGAAATTGTGAACAAATATAAAATCCCGCAGAACTGTGCTCGATTAGGAGTTCCAGCTGTTAACAAAGAAGTGTGGAATTATATGGGCACTGCAGTAAGAGCTCAAGAAATGAGATTACAGCGGGTATTAAAATGAATGGGGTCAAGCGTTAAGGCATTTGCCAGAGATCTAGAAGAAGGAAATGTAACAACGTCACAACAGGATGTGATGGGAATGATGTGTAATGCACATTTTGGAGTAAGTCTGTGATAAGACCTAACATGCATCCTACGTTTGCAGGGCTTTGTAAACCATCTAATATATAATTGCCACACTTACTCTTTGGAGTGGTGCTTGCCAAAAAACTGAAGGTTCTCAACAAAGAATCAATAACCATCGGGATGATGAAGCCACCGATGTTTGGCAGCACAGCTAGAAGGCAATATCCATACCGAAGGGGAACTGAATACAACCCCAGGACGTGGAGGACATGGTATTCCCACAAGGCGCAAGGTACAAAAGCTGATATTGGAATACCCTGAGGTAGGTGGTTCTGGGTCTGAAGTCAAGTCGTTTATTTGTCACATACACATACGAGATGTGCAGTGAAATGAAAGTGGCAATGCTCGCGGACTTTTGTGCAAAAGACAAATAACAAAACAACCAAACAAATTATAAACACAATCATAACACACATATTCTTTTACATAATAAATAATGGAAGGAAAAACGTTCAGTAGAGTTAGTCCCTGGTGAGATAGGCGTTTACAGTCCGAATTGCCTCTGAGAAGAAACTCCTTCTCAACCTCTCCGTTCTCACCGCAAGGCAACGGAGGCGTTTGCCTGACCGTAGCAGCTGGAACAGTCCGTTGCAGGGGTGGAAGGGGTCTCCCATGATTTTATTTGCTCTGGAGTTGCACCTCCTGTTGTATAGTTCCTGCAGGGAGGCGAGTGAAGTTCCCATAGTGCGTTCGGCCGAACGCACTACTCTCTGCAGAGCCTTCTTGTCCTTGGCAGAGCAATTCCCAAACCAAATGGTAATGTTCCCGGACAAGATGCTTTCCACCGCCGCTGCATAGAAGCACTGGAGGATCCTCGGAGACACTCTGAATTTCCTCAATTGCCTGAGGTGGTAAAGGCGCTGCCTTGCCTTACTCGCGAGTGCTGAGGCGTGTGATGCCCATGTCATATCCTCAGAGATGTGGACTCCCAGATATTTAAAACAGTTCACCCTATCCACAGGATCCCCATTTATCCTCAATGGAGTGTACGTCCTCGTATGATGTGCCTTCCTAAAGTCCATGATCAGTTCCTTCGTTTTTTTGATGTTCAAGAGGAGGCTGTTATCCTGGCACCAGAGTGCTAGATCAGCCACCTCCTCCCGGTAGGCCATCTCGTCGTTGTCTGAGATCAGGCCCACCACCACAGTGTCATCAGCAAACTTAATTATTGAGTTTGAGCTGAACCTAGCCACACAGTCATGTGTGTACAGGGAGTACAATAGGGGGCTGAGGACGCAACCCTGGGGCGATCCTGTGCTCAGGGTGAGGGACTTCGATGCATTCGATATATTCCCTCACATATCAGATGTGTCCTACTTACAAATTGGGGGTAGGTTACAATTCTTTTTAAAAGAATGGAAACTAATAACATCTGATGCATATATACTGTGCAGTATAACCATATAACATAACATATAACAATTACAGCACGGAAACAGGCCATCTCGACCCTTCTAGTCCTTGCCGAACACATAATCTCCCCTAGTCCCATATACCTGCGCTCAGACCATAACCCTCCATTCCCTTCCCATCCACATAACTATCCAATTTATTTTTAAATGATAAAAACGAACCTGCCTCCACCACCTTCACTGGAAGCTCATTCCACACAGCTACCACTCTCTGAGTAAAGAAGTTCCCCCTCATGTTACCCCTAAACTTCAGTCCCTTAATTCTCATGTCATGTCCCCTTGTTTGAATCTTCCCTACTCTCAGTGGGAAAAGCTTTTCCACGTCAACTCTGTCTATCCCTCTCATCATTTTTAAAACCTCTATCAAGTCCCCCCTTAACCTTCTGCGCTCCAAAGAATAAAGCCCTAACTTGTTCAACCTTTCTCTGTAACTTAGTTGCTGAAACCCAGGCAACATTCTAGTAAATCTCCTCTGTACTCTCTCTATTTTGTTGACATCTTTCCTATAATTAGGTGACCAAAATTGTACACCATACTCCAGAATTGGCCTCACCAATGCCTTGTACAATTTTAACATTACATCCCGACTTCTATACTCAATGCTCTGATTTATAAAGGCCAGCACACCAAAAGCTTTCTTTACCACCCTATCTACATGAGATTCCACTTGCAGGGAACTGTGCACAGTTATTCCTAGATCCCTCTGTTCACCTACATTCTTCAATTCCCTACCATTTACCATGTACGTCCTATTTTGATTTGTCCTGCCAAGATGTAACACCTCACACTTATCAGCATTAAACTCCATCTGCCATCTTTCAGCCCACTCTTCAAACTGGCATAAATCTCTCTGTAGACTTTGAAACTCTACTTCATTACCCGCAACCCCACCTATCTTAGTATCATCTGCATACTTACTAATCCAATTTACCACACCATCATCCAGATCATTGATGTACATGACAAACAACTGTGGACCCAACACAGATCCCTGTGGCACCCCACTCGTCACTGGCCTCCAACCTGACAAACAACCATCCACCATTACTCTCTGGCATCTCCCACTCAGCCACTGTTGAATCCATCTTGCTACTCCACCATTAATACCCAACCATTGAACCTTCGTAACCAACCTTCCATGAGGAACCTTGTCAAAGGCCTTACTGAAGTCCATATACACAACATCCACTGCGTTACCCTCATCAATTTCCCGTGTAACATCTTCAAAAAATTCAAGAAGATTAGTTAAACAAGACCTTCCAGGCACAAATCCATGTTGACTGTTCCTAATCAGACCCTGTTTATCCAGATGCTTATATATATTATCTCTAAGTATTCTTTCCATTAATTTGCCCACCACTGACGTCAAACTAACAGGTCTATAATTGCTAGGTTTACTCTTAGACCCCTTTTTAAACAATGGAACAACATGCGCAGTACGCCAATCCTCCGGCACTATTCCCGTTTCTAATGACATTTGAAATATTTCTGCCATAGCCCCTGCTATTTCTACACTAACTTCCCTCAATGTCCTAGGGAATATCCTGTCCAGACCTGGAGACTTATCCACTTTTATATTTCTCAAAAGTGTCAGTACTTCCTCTTCTTTGATCCTCATAGTTTCCATAGCTACTCTACTTGTTTCCCTTACCTCACATAATTCAATATCCTTCTCCTTGGTGAATACCGAAGAAAAGAAACTGTTCAATATCTCCCCCATCTCTTTTGGCTCTGCAGATAGTTGTCCACTCTGACTCTCTAATGGACCAATTTTATCCCTCGTTATCCTTTTGCTATTAATATAGCGGTAGAAACCCTTCGGATTTACTTTTACCTTACTTGCCAAAGCAACCTCATATCTTCTTTTAGCTTTTCTAATTTATTTCTTAAGATTCTTTTTACATTCTTTATACTCCTCAAGCACCTCATTTACTCCATGCTGCCTATAATTATTGTAGATCTCCCTCTTTTTCCGAACCAAGTGTCCAATTTCCCTTGAAAACCATGGCTCTTTACAATTTTTACGATTTCCTTTCAACCGAACAGGGACATAAAGATTCTGTACTCTTAAAATTTCACCTTTAAATGTACTCCATTTCTCTTCCACATCTTTCCCATAAAACAAACTGTCCCAATTTACTCCTTTTAAATCCTTTCGCATCTCCTCAAAGTTAGCCTTTCTCCAATCAAAAATCTCAACCCTAGGTCCAGTTTTGTCCCTCTCCATAATTATATTGAAACTAATGGTATTGTGATCACTGGACCCGAACTGTTCCCCAACGCATACCTCTGCCACCTGACCCATCTCATTTCCTAACAGGAGGTCCAGTACTGCCCCTTCTCTAGTAGGTACTTCTATGTATTGTTTGCAAAAAACTATCCTGCACACATTTTACAAACTCCAAACCATCCAGCCCATTTACAGAATGTGTTTCCCAGTCTATGTGTGGAAAATTGAAATCTCCCACAATCACTACCTTGTGCTTACTACTAATATCTGCATTCTCCTTACATACTTGTTCTTCCAATTCTCGCTCCCCATTTGGCGGTCTATAATACACCCCTATAAGTGTTGCTACCCCTTTCCCATTTCTCAGTTCCACCCAAATAGCCTCCCTAGACGAGCCCTCTAATCTATCCTGCCAAAGCACTGCTGTAATATCTTCCCTGATAAGCAATGCAACACCTCCACCTCTTGCCCCTCCAATTCTATCACACCTGAAGCAACGAAATCCTGGAATATTTAATTTCCAATTACAGCCCTCCTGCAGCCATGTTTCACTGATCGCCACAACATCATACTTCTAGGTGTCAATCCAGGCTCTAAGTTCATCTACTTTTCTTACAATGCTCCTAGCATTAAAATATACACATTTAAGAAACCCACCCTCTCTTATTCTCTGATTATTTTCTTTTTCTTCTCTCTCCCCTACATTTTGGGTCAGAGTGCTACCATTCTCTGCCCCCTGCCGCACACACTGACTGCTAGCTTTCCCAATTTGAGTCCCTCCCCCCAACCATACTAGTTTAAAGTCTCCCCAGTAGCCTTTGCAAATCTCCCCGCCAGGATATTGGTCCCCCTTGAGTTCAAGTGCAACCCGTCCTTTCTGTACAGGTCGCACCTTCCCCAAAAGAGGTCCCAATGATCCAGAAACTTGAATCCATACCCACTGCACCAGTCCCTCATCCACGCATTTATCCTCCACCTCACTCCATTCCTACTCTCACTGTCACGTGGCACAGGCAGTAATCCTGAGATTGTTACCTTTCCAGTCCTTCTCCTTAACTCTCTACCTAACTCCCTAAATTCTTCTTTCAGGACCTCTTCTCTTTCTTTTACCTATATTGTTGGTACCTATATGCACCACAATCTCAGGCTCCTCTCCCTCCCATTTCAGGATTTCTTGGACACGTTCAGACACATCCCTGACCCTGGCATCAGGGAGGCAAACTACCATTTGGGTCTCCTGTCTGCGTCCACAGAATCGCCTATCCGACCACCTGACTATAGAGTCCCCTATTACAATTGCCCTCCCCTTCTTTTCCTTACCCTTCTGAGCAACCGGACCGGTCTTTGTGCCAGAGACCCGGTCGCTGTCGCTGCCCCCAGGTAGGCTGTCCCCCCCACCCTTACTCAAGCATGAGTACTTATTTCTAAGGTGTACAGCCACCGGGGTACTCACCAGTCCCTGCCTCTGCCTCTGCCCGTTGCCCTTCCTAACTGTGACCCAGTTTTCTGTCTCCCGTGGTCTTGGAGTGACCACCTCCCTGTAACTCCTTTCTATGACCTCCTCGCTCTCCCTGAGCAGACAGAGGTCATCGAGTTGCTGTTCCAGGTTCCTAACACGGTCCCTTAGGAGCTCCATCTCGACACACCTTGCGCAGATGTGGACGTCTGGAGGGCACTCCGACTCCATGCTCACAGCTCCAGGTAAATCCTCCTCGCACCAACGGCTCCCCGGGCCTCTGTAGAAGCAAGCCCCGCGCTGTTTTTATACTCACAGCTCCAGGTAAGACCTCCTCTCGCCAACGGCTCCCCGGGCCTCTGTAGAAGCAAGCCCCGTGCTGTTTTTATACTCACAGCTCCAGGTAAGACCTCCTCTCGCCAACGGCTCCCCGGGCCTCTGTAGAAGCAAGCCCCGCGCTGTTTTTATACTCACAGCTCCAGGTAAGACCTCCTCTCGCCAACGGCTCCCCGGGCCTCTGTAGAAGCAAGCCCCGTGCTGTTTTTATACTCACAGCTCCAGGTAAGACCTCCTCTCGCCAACGGCTCCCCGGGCCTCTGTAGAAGCAAGCCCCGCGCTGTTTTTATACTCACAGCTCCAGGTAAGACCTCCTCTCGCCAACGGCTCCCCAGTATGATGAGGTTTAGAATTGAATTTTAACCGAATGAAAATCCTCTACTCAACATATTACAAAAAGTATTCAATTTTCTCTAAAGAAGAGATTAGAAAAATTCAAATAGAAATTGATATTGAGTAAAAAAGGGATAATAGAGAAACAACATAAAAAAACCTCACATATCTCAAACCTTTTGTACAGTATAAACATTTCAAAATGGAGATTTTACTAATGCTTTGCAATTAATTTCAACAGAATGCTATATGGCAAGCATAATCTCCAAGATAAAGATCGTAGATATTTCAAATTTGTCTGGATGCCTCAAATGTGGCAATTCAAAGCATTGCATAATGTGTTAAACTTCAGCTCCTAGATTGTTTACAGAACTGCTGAAACCAATATTAGCATTGTTAAGGGCTCAAGGCCATTTGATAATGGCTTATTTGGATGACATGTTATTGTGGGAGACACTGAAGTCAAGGCAACAAGCCTCAGTTTTAAAAGTTAAACTTACATTTCAATAACTGGGTTTTGTGATTCACCGAGAGAAATCCAGACTTTCACACAACAAAATAATTGATTACTTGGGGTTCTTGGGGTTCACTTTGCTTCATTTCCAGCTGTTCAGTTTGGACCACTGCATTATCAGCAGCTGCAGTGAGCAAAGATATCAGGATTGGGAAGATATGCTGGACATTTCAATAGGCCAATGCAACTAACTAACACAGCAATTGAGGATATAAAATGGTGGATTAAAAATGTGGATTACCCTTACAGGAAATTTCTGATTGAATCACCAGCTACCATTTTACAAACAGATGCAAGTGCACTGGGATGGGGAGCTGCGGATGCCGTCTCAAGCTGTCTATGGCCTGCTAAAACAGAGCAGACCAGGAATCTCGGGGTATAAATTGATTTTCAGCTTATCCTGCAGATCAAAGACTTTGTGTAGTTTCATATTTAAAATACTACATTGAGACTACCAAACATCTTAGAGGTGTAGAATCTGGATTATTCATCAGCCATAAAAGCCACAGAAAAAAGTGACAACACAAACAATTTCAAGATGGCTGAAGAAGGTGCTATTGGATGCAGGAATTGATACTGATAAATTTAAACCTCATTCCACCAGGGCGGCGGCAACATTGGCGGCCAAGGATTTGGACATTCCAATAGACCATATCCTTGCGGCTGCAGGTTGTGCAAATGAAAGGATGTTGCACCTGGTGTATTTGGTGGTACTATTTTGAATTCAGTATTAAATGTCTCTAGAGATTAAAATGGGACACATAATGTTTTACCATAAACTAAACGTGACTCCGAAGTAAAATAGTAAGATTAAATGAGAACTTACCAGTTTGAAGTTTGATCTTTATTTTATGAGGAGTTACGTGGAGGGACTACGTGCCCTCCGCTCCCACCCTAATAAGATCAAAGGTAAGTTAAATTGTATCACGAAGTTTACTATTATGCTTTGGAGGGTATCATCTTTGATTTCACACAGCTGCTTTGAAGTTTGAGGCGCATGGCCTACTACTTCACGTAGTTCCGCGACGTAACTCCGCATAAAATAAAGATCAAACTTCAAACTGTTTAAACTTTAAACTGTTCTCGTTTAATCTCACGATTCCACAGCATCTCTTATGGTGGAATTCATGCACACAGTGTGTGTTGTACGTGACTTGAAATTGAATGATATGGATTTCCTTTTGGCTTGTGTTTTTAAACATGTTTCTTTTTTGCGGACCTTTCAAATTTCAAGTCATTTTGGCGACTGTCGGTTATTTTCCGCGGTTGTCTTGTTGCCGTCTGATCATTGGTGAGTGAATCAACTTTCTAATTGGACTGTTACATATCACCAATGAGATACAGCGCTGCTTCACCAATCGTAAGCGCCAAACTGCAATCCCCCAGAAGCTATTAAAAGGGCGAGTGCGGTACGATTTCCTCATTCGTGTACAGTAATTAGTCGGAATGTCTGGACGAGGGAAAACCGGTGGAAAAGCTCGGACCAAACCCAAATCTCGCTCGTCCCGGGCCGGACTGCAGTTCCCGGTGGGCCGTGTTCACAGGCTTCTGAGGAAAGGTAACTATGCTAAGCGGGTGGGTGCTGGAGCCCCGGTATACATGGCTGCTGTGCTCGAGTATCTAACGGCTGAAATCCTGGAGCTGGCCGGTAACGCGGCCCGGGACAACAAGAAGACCCGCATCACCCCCAGACACCTACAGCTGGCTGTCCGCAACGACGAGGAGCTCAACAAGCTGATGGGAAAGGTGACCATCGCTCAGGGCGGGGTGCTGCCCAATATCCAGGCCGTGTTGTTGCCCAAGAAAACCAGCGCGGCCGCCAAAACCAAGTAATTTGGCGAAATATTTACGTAATGGTCCAAAGGCTCTTTTAAGAGCCACCCACAGTTTCTCTGGAAGAGCTCAGTGCCAGTTCACTTCAACCGTTCTTTGTTTATACTACAGACGAGTCTCCGTCTGGCTGCCGGTCTAAATCCCGCAGAGTAAAGACTATCTAACTGCGCACCAAGAGCTGCGTCTCAAACCCGAACCCTTCCCAGTTCCATTTTTCTTGGTCTTTTCTATTCAGCCCGTTCTTTAAACCTAGAAATATGGACGAGGGGACCCCCCCCCCCCCCCCCCCCCCCCCCCCCCCCCCCCCCCCCCCCCCCCCCCCCCCCCCCCCCCTAACTTCCAGTATGAAGCACCTACTCTCATTGGTACATGGACAATATTTACGTAATGATCCAAAGGCTCGTTTAAGATCCACCCAGTTTCTCTGGAAGAGCTCAGTAACGGTTCACTACAACCGTTCTGTGTTTATACCACGGCTGAGTTTCCATCTGGCTGTCCGTCTAAATCCCGCAGAGTAACGACTATCCATCCGCGTACGAAGAACTAAGTCTCAAATCCGAACACTTCCCAGTGCCATTTTTCTTAGAAATATGCCCCCACCCCCCGTACTTCCAGTATGAAGCGCTGCACTCATTGGTACATGGACAATACGTGCAGGAGTAGGCCCTTCGAGCCAGCAGAGCCGTTCAATGTGATCAACCACAATCAGTACCCCGTTCCTGTTTATCCCCAATACCCCTTGATTCAGCTAGCCCTAAGAAACAGACATACAAACATAGAAATTGGTGCAGGGGTAGGCCCTTCGAACCTGCACCGCCATTCATAGCTGATCAACTCAGTATCCTGTACCTGCTTTCTCTCCATACCCACTGATCCCTTTAGTCATATGGGCCACATCTAACTCCCTCTTAAATATAGCCAATGAACTGGCCTCAACTACCTTCTGTGGCAGAGAATTCCAGAGATTCGCCACTCTGTGTGAAAAATGTTTTTCTCATCTCGGTCCTAAAAGATTTCCCCCTTATCCTTAAACTGTGACCCCTTGTTCTGGACTTCCCCAACATCGGGAACAATCTTCCTGCATCTAGCCTTTCCAACCCCTTATGAATTGTGTAAGTTTCTATAAGATCCACCCTCAATCTTCTAAATTCTAGCGAGTACAAGCCAAGTCTATCCAGTCTTTCTTCATATGTAAGTCCTGACATCCCAGGAATCAGTCTGGTGAACCTTCTCTATGGCAAAAATGTATTTCCTCAGATTGGGAGACCAAAACTGTACGCAATACTCCAGGTGTGGTCTCATCAAGACCCTGTACAACTGCAGTAGAACCTCCCTGCTCCTATACTGAAATCCTTTTGCTATGAATGCTAACATACCATTCGCTTTCTTCACTGCCTGCTGCACCTGCATGCCAACTTTGAATAACTGGTGTACCATGGCACTCTGGTCTCGTTACATCTCCCCTTTTCCTAATCGGCCACCATTCAGATAATAGTTCAGATAACATCCACCAAACTATCCTCAAAACACCAGATCAAATGTGAGAGATGACCTGCTGCTTACAAAGCTATGCTGACTGTCCCTAATTAGCGCATTCCTTTCTAAAATGGGAATACATCCTATCCCAGAGAAGTCTTTTTTAGCTTTCTGAGAACAAGCGTGAGGCTCAATGTGGAATTATTCAACTTTCCCTCATAAACAATGGAACAGAATTGGCCACTCTCCAGTCCTCTGGTACCTCCAGTGGCTAGAGAAAATCTAAAGATCTTAATCAAGGTTCCTACAATCTCCTTTGTTGCCTCCCAATAACCAGGCACAAATCCCTTCAGGTTCTGTGGAATTATCCACCTCAATTCACTTTGAGCGCCCCATTACAAATATCTCCATCTGGGGTTGTACTGGTGTTTAACGGTGGTGAACAGTGCTGGGTATGTATGGGTCTGTGTGCTCACTGTCCTGAGAAATTATAGGCCTGTGTCCTTCTGATGAAGTAATTGGAGTTGTAAAGTCCACTTTCCTTATACAGTGCAATTTGTGGTGTTCGGGGCTGTATGTTAACTTGCAGAGCTGTGGTTTGTACACTCTCTGTCCTTGCAGTATAGATCTGGATGTTGCATTGTTCTGTGTCCATCAGACTAATGTACAGGCTCGTGATCGCTTGTATCTCGCCTTGTTGGGAGTTGTAAAAATCTCTGTCATCACAGTCAACACTCTCTTGTAAGGAGCTGTGGCTTCACAGTGCAACACCTTGTGTTGTAAAGGCCCGGGCCCCTCACAGAACACTGTTCCCAAGCTAGTTCTGTTGACCACTTTAGTTTGGATCCTATGGCTCTTACATGTTGGATCAGCCTTCCACGTGGCACCTTGTCGAGGCCTCTGTGAATCACATTTACTACACTTAGTTACCTTTGCAATATCTATATTACTAAAACTCTACTCTTCTTTGTGTGTATATCAGGGCAGGATTTACGTATAAGCTTGATAAGCTTAACCTGAGGGCCTCGAGATGGGTGGCTTTAAACTGAATAAGGGGGGTGGGGTGTCAAATGGGATAGTGGAGGATGGAGTTAAAGGGAAAAGGTTTCTTAAATGTGTGAGCGTAGAGACCGAGGGGTGTAAAATGAGGGTAGAAGCAATAGGTAGCAAGGTGAAAAGTAAAAGTGGCAGGCAGACAAAACCCGGGCAAAAATCAAAAAGGGCCACTTTTCGACATAATTGTATAAGGGGTAAGAGTGTTGTAAAAACAAGCCTGAAGGCTTTGTGTCTCAATGCAAGGAGCATTCGTAATAAGGTGGATGAGTTAAATGTGCAGATAGCTATTAATGACTATGATATAGTTGGGATCACGGAGACATGGCTCCAGGGTGACCAAGGCTGGGAGCTGAACATCCAGGGATATTCAATATTCAGGAGGGATAGAGAGAAAGGAAAAGGAGGTGGAGTAGCGTTACTGATTAGAGAGGAGATTAATGCCCTTCCATTCCAGCAATGGAAAGGAAGGACATTAGTTTGGAGGATGTGGAATCGGTATGGGTAGAGCTCCGAATCACTAAGGGGCAGAAAACGCTGGTGGGTGTTGTGTACAGGCCACCTAATAGTAGTAGTGAAGTTGGAGATGGTATCAAACAGGAAATTAGAAATGCGTGCGACAAAGGCAAAACAGTTATAATGGGGGACTTCAATCTATATATAGATTGGGTGAATCAAATTGGCAGGGATGCTGAGGAAGAGGATTTCTTGGAATGTATGCGGGATAGTTATCTAAATCAACATGTAGAGGAACCAACGAGAGAGCAGGCTATTTTAGACTGGGTATTGAGTAATGAGGAAGGGTTAGTTAGCAATCTTGTTGTGCATGCCCCCTTGGGCAACAGTGACCATAATATGGTTGAGTTCTTCATTAGAATGGAGAGTGACATTGTTAATTCAGAAACAATGGTTCTGAACTTAAAGAAAGGTAACTTTGAGGGTATGAGACGTGAATTGGCCAAGATTGACTGGCAATTAATTCTAAAAGGGTTGATGGTGGATATGCAATGGAAGACATTTAAAGACTGCATGGATGAACTACAAAAATTGTTCATCCAAGTTTGGCAAAAGAATAAATCAGGGAAGGTAGTACATCCATGGATAACAAGGGAAATCAGGGATAGTATCAAAGCGAAGGATGATGTGTACAAATTAGCCAGAAAAAGCAGCATACCAGAGGACTGGGAGAAATTCAGAGACCAGCAGAGGACAAAGGGCTTAATTAGGAAATGAAAAATAGATTATGAAAGAAAACTGGCAGGAAACATAAAAACTGACTGCAAACGTTTTTATAGATATGTGAAAAGAAAGAGATTAGTTAAAACAAATGTAGGTCCCTTGCAGTCAGAAACGGGTGAGTTGATCATGGGGAACAAGGATATGGCGGACCAATTGAATAACTACTTTGGTTCCGTCTTCACTAAGGAAGACATAAATAATTTGCCGGAAATAGCAGGGGACCGCGGGTCAAAGGAGTTGGAGGAATTGAGTGAAATCCAGGTTAGCCAGGAAGTGGTGTTGGGTAAATTGAATGGATTAAAGGCCGATAAATCCCCAGGACCAGATAGGCTGCATCCCAGAGTACTTAAGGAAGTAGCTCCAGAAACAGTGGATGCATTAGTAATAATCTTTCAAAACTCTTTAGATTCTGGAATAGATCCTGAGGATTGGCGGGTAGCAAACGTAACCCCACTTTTTAAGAAGGGAGGGGGAGAGAAAACGGGGAATTACAGACCAGTTAGTCTAACATCGGTAGTGGGGAAACTGCTAGAGTCAGTTATTAAAGATGGGACAGCAGCACATTTGGAAAGTGGTGAAATCATTGGACAAAGTCAGCATGGATTTATGAAAGGTAAATCATATCTGACGAATCTTATAGAATTTTTCGAGGATGTAACTAGTAGCGTGGATAGGGGAGAACCAGTTGATGTGGTGTATCTGGACTTCCAGAAGGCTTTCGACAAGGTCCCACATAAGAGATTAGTATGCAAACTTAAAGCACACGGCATTGGGGGTTCAGTATTGATGTGGATAGAGAACTGGCTGGCAAACAGGAAGCAAAGAGTGGGAGTAAACGGGTCCTTTTCACAATGGCAGGCGGTGACTAGTGGGGTACCGCAAGGCTCAGTGCTAGGACCCCAGCTATTTACAATATATATTAATGATCTGGATGAGGGAATTGAAGGCATTATCTCCAAGTTTGCGGATGACACGAAGCTGGGGGGCAGTGTTAGCTGTGGGGAGGATGCTAGGAGACTGCAAGGTGACTTGGATAGGCTGGGTGAGTGGGCAAATGTTTGGCAGATGCAGTATAATGTGGATAAGTGTGAGGTTATGCATTTTGGTGGCAAAAACAGGAAAGCAGACTATTATCTAAATGGTGGCCGACTAGGAAAAGGGGAGATGCAGCGAGACCTGGGTGTCATGGTACACCAGTCATTGAAAGTAGGCATGCAGGTGCAGCAGGCAGTGAAGAAAGCGAATGATATGTTAGCTTTCATAGCAAAAGGATTTGAGTATAGGAGCAGGGAGGTGCTACTGCAGTTGTACAGGGTCTTGGTGAGACCACACCTGGAGTATTGCGTACAGTTTTGGTCTCCAAATCTGAGGAAGGACATTCTTGCCATAGAGGGAGTGCAGAGAAGGTTCACCAGACTGATTCCTGGGATGTCAGGACTGTCTTATGAAGAAAGACTGGATAGACTTGGTTTATACTCTCTAGAATTTAGGAGACTGAGAGGGGATCTTATAGAAACTTACAAAATTCTTAAGGGGTTGGACAGGCTAGATGCAGGAAGATTGCTCCCGATGTTGGGGAAGTCCAGGACAAGGGGTCACAGCTTAAGGATAAGGGGGAAATCCTTTAAAACTGGGATGAGAAGAACTTTTTTCACACAGAGAGTGGTGAATCTCTGGAACTCTCTGCCACAGAAGGTAGTCGAGGCCAGTTCATTGGCTATATTTAAGAGGGAGTTAGATGTGGCCCTCGTTGCTAAGGGGATCAGAGGGTATGGAGAGAAGGCAGGTACGGGATACTGAGTTGGATGATCAGCCATGATCATATTGAATGGCGGTGCAGGCTCGAAGGGCCGAATGGCCTACTCCTGCACCTAATTTCTATGTCGCTATGTTTCTATGAGATCTAGGGGGGCCTCGCAGAGCCGGATTTACCACTAGGCTTCATAGGCTGAAGCCTAGGGCCTCGAAAACTAGGCGGCCACCGGCCAAGCAAGGACACCTGCCGTTCAACTCTGGTCGGCCCCCCTCTCTCTCTCTCTCTGTCTGTCAATCTCCGTCTCCACCCGCCATCCGTATCCATGTCCGGGCCGCCAGGTCTCCACTCTCCCCTCGCTTCACATCCGCGATAGATTAGCAGTGGGGAAAAAAATGGAAGATACTGTAATTAATGTTAGCTGCCTGAAAAAGGCCAGCTAACATCATCAGAGACACACACTCATCTCACCACTGCCATCGGGAAGAAGGTACAGGAGCCTGAGAACGAACGTCCAGGTTCAGAAACAGCTGCTTCCCTACAACCATCAGGCTATTAAACGCTAAAACATCATTAGTTATGAAATCCAATAAAATATTATTATTATTATTACACTGTTATAGTTTTTTTTTTAATTTTGTTATATTATTTATTATGATTACATATTGTGTTGTGCTGCAGCAAGTAAGAATTTCATTGGTCTATCTGGGACATATGACAATAAAACACTCTTGACTTAATTCCATAGCATCTCTTATGGTGGAAATCATGCACACA
The DNA here is from genome assembly GCF_028641065.1 of Leucoraja erinaceus. Taxonomy (NCBI): domain Eukaryota; kingdom Metazoa; phylum Chordata; class Chondrichthyes; order Rajiformes; family Rajidae; genus Leucoraja; species Leucoraja erinaceus. The sequence goes on along the minus strand of NW_026576083.1, from coordinate 142,445 downwards.
GTTTGTGTTGTATGTGTAGGTATGTTACAAAACTTACTTTCAGCGGAGCCGCAGTTGCGAAAATGTGATTATGTTAATATACGTACCGGCAGTATTTTTCCTGCCGATATGGGGTTCAAATTCACTGCAAACGCAACGTTCCAAAAGATCGCGTTCCACAAAATACCACTCGCAAGATGATTTAAATAGCCATTAATTTATGGGAATTAAACACTAAATTCCTTCCATTTGTCCTTTAAATTTATGACTATCTATCTTCTTTATATATATAAAACTCAAATCAGTCCGCCTGCCGCCGTACGGCGTCCGCCGCGTTTCTTCCTTTGATGCTCCGCAACTCCGAAACCGGACGCAGGATCGCCGACGTCTTTTCCATTTCGGTAGAGATTTCGCTTTTCTTTCTAAGTATCCGCTCCTCGTTACATTTCGTCGAGTTTAAGTACGCTTTTTTAATCAAATCCTACACCCCCCCCCTCCCCCACCACCTCGATATTTCAAAAAGAAACTGGATTCTAACCCACACAAGCAGCCTCCTGTGAACGTTCCATCGTGTGATGTCACAATGCCCAATGCCCAAATACATTGTTGCCATAGAGAACGCTCAGCGATTATTCAAATTCTTCACTAACTGTCATTTCTGATTTTGCTTGTGAAGTGAAAAGTCCTGAATTGCATTTGTCTGATGCAGGAAGATTGTTCCAGATGTTGGGGAAGTCCAGGACACGCGGGACACAGTTTAAGGATAAAGGGGAAATCCTTTAGTACTGAGATGAGGGAAACATTTTTCACACAGATAGTGGTGAGTATCTGGAACTCTCTGCCACAGAAGGTAGTTGAGGCCAGTTCATTGGCTATATTTAAGAGGGAGTTAGATGTGGCCCTTGTGGCTAAAGGGATCAGGGGGTATGGAGAGGGGGGGAGCTGTGAGGAGGATGCTAGGAGACTGCAAGGTGACTTGGATAGGCTGGGTGAGTGGGCAAATGTTTGGCAGATGCAGTATAATGTGGATAAATGTGATGTTATCCATTTTGGTGACAAAAACGGGAAAGCAGACTATTATCTAAATGGTGGCCGATTGGGAAAGGGGGAGATGCAGCGAGACCTGGGTGTCATGGTACACCAGTCATTGAAGGTAGGCATGCAGGTGCAGCAGGCAGTAAAGAAAGCGAATAGTATGTTAGCTTTCATTGCAAAAGGATTTGAGTATAGGAGCAGGAAGGTTCTACTGCAGTTGTACAGGGTTTTGGTGAGACGACACCTGGAGTATTGCGTACAGTTTTGGTCTCCAAATCTGAGGAATGACATTATTGCCATAGAGGGAGTGCAGAGAAGGTTCACCAGATTGATTCCTGGGATGTCAGGACTGTCTTATGAAGAAAGACTGGATAGACTTGGTTTATACTCTCTAGAATTTAAGAGACTGAGAGGGGATCTTATAGAAACTTACAAAATTCTTAAGGGGTTGGACAGGCTAGATGCAGGAAGATTGTTCCCGATGTTAGGGAAGTCCAGGACAAGGGGTCACAGCTTAAGGATAAGGGGGAAATCCTTTAAAACCGAGATGAGAAGAACTTTTTTCGAACAGAGAGTGGTGAATCTCTGGAACTCTCTGCCACAGAGAGTAATTGAGGCCAGTTCATTGGCTATATTTAAGAGGGAGTTAGATGTGGCCCTTGTGGCTAAGGGGATCAGGGGGTATGGAGAGAAGGCAGGTACGGGATACTGAGTTGGATGATCAGCCATGATCATTTTTAAATGGCGGTGCAGGCTCGAAGGGCCGAATGGCCTGCTCCTGCACCTAATTTCTATGTTTCTATGTTTCTATCAGCCGTGATCATATTGAATGGAGAATGGTGCGGGCTCGAAGGGCCGAATGGCCTACTACTGCACTTAATTTTTATGTTTCTATGTGTCCCTCTCCTCACCCCTCTCCCTCTGCCACCCATCTCTCTCCCCCCCTCCCCCACATCTCTCTCGCCCCATCCCCCTCTCTCACCCCCTACCCCGCTTTCCTTTCCCTCCCAAATCTGTCATGTTTCCTCCTCCTCCTCTCCCCTCCCTCCCCTCTTCTCACCCCCCCCCCCCCCTCCCCCCACCTGTGAGTTTGGGGGGTGGTTAATTTGAGTGTGATGCCGCAGCCCCTACTCCCCCTCCCCACCCCCCCCCCCCCCCCCCCCGCAAACGCTGTTGGGGAAACAGACCCAACGGGTCTGCACTTGGTCTAGTTAATATATAAAACTCAAATCAGTCCGCCTGCCGCCGTACGGCGTCCGCCGCGATTCTTCCTTTGACGCTCCGCAACTCCGAAACCGCCGACGTCTTTTCCATTTCGGTAGAGATTTCCGTCTCTACCCCTAAAGGATACCCCCCTCTCCTCCTCCCTCCCCACTCTTTCCCCTCTTTCCCCCCACCCCTCTCCCCATCCCCCCTCCCCCAAAGCTCTCTCCCCATCCCTCACCCCCTACCCCGCTCTCCTTTCCCTCCCAAATCTATCCCGTTTCCTCCTCCTCCCTCCCCTCTTCTCACCCCCCCCCCCGCAAACGCCGTTGGGGAAACAGACCATAGAGGGAGTACAGAGAAGGTTCAACAGACTGATTCCTGGGATGTCAGGACTTTCAAATGAAGAAAGACTGGATAGACTTGGCTTGTACTCGCTAGATTTTAGAAGATTGAGGGGGGATCTTATAGAAACTTACAAAATTCTTAAGGGGTTGGACAGGCTAGATGCAGGAAGATTGTTCCAGATGTTGGGGAAGTCCAGAACAGGGGGTCACAGTTTAAGGATAAGGGGGAAATCCTTTATGACCGAGATGAGAAAAACATTTTTCACACAGAGAGTGGTGAATCTCTGGAATTCTCTGCCACAGAAGGTAGTTGAGGCAAGTTCATTGGCTATATTTAAGAGGGAGTTAGATGTGGCCCTTGTGGCTAAAGGGATCAGGGGGTATGGAGAGAAGGCAGGTACAGGATACTGAGTTGGATGATCATCCTTGATCATATTGAATGGTGGTGCAGGCTCGAAGGGCCGAATGGCCTACTCCTGCACTTAATTTCTGTTTCCCTCTCCTCACCCCTCTTTCTCTCCTCACCCCTCTCCCTCACCCCTCTCCCTCACCCCCCTTCCCTCTCTACCCCACCCCCTTCCCTCTCTCCACCCGCCCCCTTCCCCTACCCCTCTCCTCCTCCCTCTCACTCCCCACTCTTTCCCATCTCTCCCTCCACCCCTCTCCCCCTCCTCCCCTCCCTCCCCATCCCCCCTCCCCCACATCTCTCTCCCCATCCCCCTCTCTCACCCCCTACCCCGCTCTCCTTTCCCTCCCAAATCTGTCATGTTTCCTCCTCCTCCTCTCCCCTCCCTCCCCTCTTCTCACCCCCCCTCCCCCCAGCTGTGAGTTTGGGGGTGGTTAATTTGAGTGTGATGCCGCAGCCCCTACTCCCCACCCCCCCCACCCGCAAACGCTGTTGGGGAAACAGACCCAACGGGTCTGCACTTGGTCTAGTTATATATTAAAACTGTGTGGCTGCCGCCTGCCGCCTGGCATCCGGCTGCCTTTTGATTCGCTGCTCCTTCCTATTAGCTTCCAACACACTTCAAAACAAAGTTGCAAGACAGGAACACTCTGAACTTTTCAGCTCAATGGGATATCACAGCAAGTGCTTCAACAGGAGGGGGAGGGCCAATTGGTATTGCAATTACAGGAGGGGGAGGTGAAATTGAATTTTTTTTTAATCCACTGCTGAGGGAGGCAGGGGAGTGCTGGAATCTTACATTTGGGAACGGGTTCAGTTCCGTTGGAGGAGACGGGTGCATGGTGGAATATTGGGTTGGGGGATCACACCATTGGGGGATCAGACCCATCGGGTCTGCACTTGGTCTAGTGTGATTTAAAAATCATTTTATATTGTGGACACTGTGAATGTTATTTTGATGCTTAGACCATTTAAAAATGTTAACCTTTTCTTAAGAAATGGATAGATGTTTAGATCTAGTAATTGAATTTTGTAATTAGCTACAATTAGGTAACTAACTAATTATATGCTTTAATTTCAGGTCATCCATGTAAGATTGTTTCATATTTGTTTCAGAATGCGTCAATCTATAATAACTGAACATTTTCAATTTTCTTAATTTTTAAGAAAAAAATGGGCTTTTTACTGTCCTTGATCACAGCTTTTGAATTAATAGAGAATAGGGAACAAGATGCTAATTTCCGAATATGAAAATGGCCATAACATTTTTAATACTGAAGATATGAAAGTGATTTAGATGTCAAATTAAACTTATTTTTATGTTTTATCAGATGGGATAAATTGCAAACTTGATTTTTAAAATCTCAAAATTTTGTAACATTGCTAGTATGTGAGTTGAAATTGAAATTGAAATTAATTGAAATGGATTTTCTTTTGGCTTGTGTTTTTAAACATGTTTCTTTTTGGCGGACCTTTCAAATTTCAAGTCATTTTGGCGACTGTCGGTTATTTTCCGCGGTTGTCTTGTTGCCGTCTGATCATTGGAGAGTGAATCAACTTTCTAATTGGACTATTACATATCACCAACGGGATACAGCGCTGCTTCACCAATCGTAAGCGCCAAACTGCAATCCCCCAGAAGCTATTAAAAGGGCGAGTGCGGTAGGATTTCGTCATTCGTGTATAATAATTAATCGGAATGTCTGGACGAGGGAAAACCGGTGGCAAAGCTCGGACCAAACCCAAATCTCGCTCGTCCCGGGCCGGACTGCAGTTCCCGGTGGGCCGTGTTCACAGGCTTCTGAGGAAAGGTAACTATGCTAAGCGGGTGGGTGCTGGAGCCCCGGTATACATGGCTGCTGTGCTCGAGTATCTAACGGCTGAAATCCTGGAGCTGGCCGGTAACGCGGCCCGGGACAACAAGAAGACCCGCATCACCCCCAGACACTTACAGTTGGCTGTCCGCAACGACGAGGAGCTCAACAAGCTGATGGGAAAGGTGACCATCGCTCAGGGCGGGGTGCTGCCCAATATCCAGGCCGTGTTGTTGCCCAAGAAAACCAGCGCGACCACCAAAACCAAGTAATTTGACGAAATATTTACGTAACGATCCAAAGGCTCTTTTAAGAGCCACCCACAGTTTCTCTGGAAGAGCTCAGTACCAGTTCACTACAACCGTTCTTTGTTTATACTACAGACGAGTCTCCGCCTGGCTGCCGGTCTAAATCCCGCAGAGTAAAGACTAGCTAACTGCGCACCAAGAGCTGCGTCTCAAACCCGAACCCTCCCAGTTCCATTTTTCTTAGTCTTTTCTATTCAGCCCGTTCTTTAAACCTAGAAATATGGACGAGGGGACCCCCCCCGCACTTCCAGTATGAAACACCTGCTCTCATTGGTACATGGACAATAGGTGCAGGAGTAGGCTCATCGAGCCAGCAGCGCCGTTCATGGCTGATCATCCACAATCAGTACCCCTTTCCTGTTTATCCCCACACCCCTTGATTCCGCTAGCCCTAAGAACTCTATCTAACTCTTTTAAATGCACCCAGTGAATCGGCCTCCACTACCCTCGGAGGCAGAGACTTTCACAAATTCACAACTCTCTGGGTGAAGACGTATTTGCTCATCTCAGTTTTAAATGGCATCCCCCTTATTCCTAAATTGTGGCCCGATTCTGTACTCCTCCAACATCGGTAACATGTTTCCTGCATCTGGCGTGTCAAATCCCTTAATAATTTGTTTATAAGATATCCTCTCATCCTTCTAAATTCTAGTGAATACAAGCCCAGTCGCTCCATTCTTTCATCGTGTGACACTCCTGCCATCCGGGTGAGGGGAGCAGCCCATTCAGAGAGTGGCTTCTTGCACCAAGGAACAGGCGGCAACAAGAAACCAACGGTCAGTCCCCAAAAATGAGCTGAAGCTTGAAAAGTCCGCCAATTTGTTTTTTCAAGAATATTGTATTTGTTTTGGGAAATTATAATCTCAGATCTTGGATTCCTCATTTCGCCCGTCACATGTTCCCGATCCATTAACAAGAGAAACGGGGTGAATTAATTATCCGACATGAGAGATTCTGCGAATTTAGTTTTACATACATTTCATATTAACTGGTAAACAATGGGACAAACGCGTTTCACTGAACAGAACCCTATGATCTTTGAACATAACGGGCGGGTTTCTGTGTAAACAACATTATGTTATGGTTGAAGATAGACACAATCTTCTGGAGTAACTCAGCGGGGCAGGCAGCATCGCTGAAGAGAAAGAATGGGTCGAGACCCTTCTTCAGAGCAGTCGGTTCACTGCTCACAAACCGTGAAGGGTGCGAGGCTGGCGACAGGACTGTAAACCTGTTGTGATCTCAGTAAAAGCGGGATGTTAGAAATTTACAATATGGCCGCGGTTTGATCAACCGAAACATCATTTAAAATATTGTACTTGCCGATGCAAAAGTCCCCATACTATTCTATGTCGAAATAATGCTACAACTCTTTCAGTGAGATTGTGGGTGGCCCTTAAAATAGCCGTTGGGTTTTCGGTTCATCATGATTGAGAATCTTTACTTCGAGCTGGTATACTTGGTCACCGTCTTTGTCCCTTCCGACACGGCGTGCTTGGCCAGCTCCCCGTGCAGCAGCAGGCACACGGCGGTCTGGATCAAAGATCTTATAGCTATAAGATCTTTGGTCTGGATCTCCCGGGAGCTGATGGTCGACCGCTCTTTGACTGACAGTGCCGGGGAGGAGGATCCGCTGCCCAGAGTCATCACTTCTCTCCTTGGAACAATGGAGGTGGCGACGAGGATGTCACGCAGGAGCCAGGCTGGGGAAAGACGGCAGATGGGCCTTTCCTTCAGGCCAGTTCCGGTGGGACTGGACAAATCAAAGATCTTTAAGATTTTAAGAAATTAATGATATTGTATCTTGGCGACAAAGTGCTGGATTGAAAGGCACGTTCTCAGTTCGACAACAGGACAGCCGTCACCACACATGGAATACCAGAGACAATTCACTCTCAATCCTTGTCCATGTTCTGAGACGCTATATCTTGAAAACAGGAGACTTGGCTTAGCAGGAAAATCAGAGCAATTTTCGAAGACATGGATTCCATTCATTGATTCCTTACAAGGATAGTATGGTGCAACACAACTTCTGAATTAAACCGACTTACGGACTGGGTGATGGATGGGGAGAGAAATGAAGCAGGTATATCATCTCTTTTTGTTTTTTGTCTGTTTTTGTCTTTTTATTTCTTTACGTTTTTCCTATTTCTTTTACTTGTCAGGTTGGATGGGGAATGTCAATGCACAGCTATTTTCAGGTCCAGAGATGTTCGATCAGGTTCAAGTCCGGGCTCTGGCTCGGCAACTCAAGGACATTCACAAACTTGTCACGAAGCCACTCCTGCCTTGTCTTGGCTGTGTGCTTAGGGTCGTTGTCCTGTTGGAAGATGAACCCCTGCCCCAATATGAGGTCCCGAAAGCTTTGGAGCAGGTTTTCATCAAGGATCTCTTTGTACTCTGTTCATCTTTCCCTCGATCCTGACTAGTCTCCCAGTTCCTGTCGCTGAAAAACATCCCCACAGCAGGATGCTACCACCACCATGCTTCACTGTAGGTATGGTATTGGCCAGGTGATGAGCGGTGCCTGGTTTCCTCCAGACGTGACATTTGGCATTCAGGCCAAAGAGTTCAATCTTGGTTTCATCAGACCAGAGAATCTTGTTTCCCATGGTCTGAGTCCTTTAGCTGCCTTTTGGCAAACTCTAAGCGGGCCGCAATGTTCCTTTTACTGAAGAGTGGCTTCCGTCTGGCTAATCATAAAGGCCTGATCGGTGGAATGCTGTAGATATAGTTATCCTTCTGGAAGGTCTGCCTATATCCACAGAGGAATTCTGAAGCTCTGTCAGAGTGACCATCGGGTTCTTGGTCACCTCCCTGACCAAGGCCCTTCTCCCCCGATTGCTCAGTTTGGACGGGCGGACAGCTCTATGAAGAGTTCTGGTGGTTCCAAAGTTCTTCCATTAAAGAATGACGGAGGCCACTGTGCTCTTCAGGACGTGCAATGCTGCAAAAATTGTTTTATACCCTTCCCCAGGTCTGTGTCTCAACACAATCCTGTCTCGGATGTCTACGGACAATTTTGCTCAATTTTGAGTGTCATAGCAAAGGGTCTGAATACTTATGTAAATGTGATATTTCAGTTATTTATTTTTAATTACTTTGCAAGAATTTCTAAGCACCTGTTTTCGTTTATTCATTCTGGGGTATTGTGTGTAGATTGATAAAACATTTTTAACTTTAATCCATTTTAAAATAAGGCTGTAACGTAACAAAAGGTGGAAAAAGTGAAGGGTCTGAATACTTTCTGAATGCACTGTGAATGACCAATGTGCCATCCACCTTCCTGTTCACTTACTGCACCAGCATGCTGCCTCTCAGTACAAGGACACTCAGATCATGGCGAGCATCCAAGGTACTCGATCTCTCCCGGTTTACGTTGTCGATCAAAGTGGATCATTGCATTGTTCCAGATTATATTCCATCATCCATGTTCTGCCCACTCTCTCACCCTGTCTGTATCTCCCCACTCTTCACATCCTCCTCCTCCTCACTGCTCACAAACCCATCCAGCCTCGATTTCCTTCACCTGTTCACAGAGCCTCCACACTCTGGCGCTGGTTAATTCCAAAGGATCAGTGCATCCTTTGTGAAGAATGTCCTCTAGTTTTAGACTTCCGTACCTTGGGATAAAGAATGTGAACATTCAGCTAATCTACACCACATGTGATTTTGTTTACCACTTTCAGGTCACCCCTCAATCTCTCAAACTCCAGTGAAAAAAAATCCCCGCCCATCCTGCTCCTGCTTATAACTCAAGTATTACAGACCTACAAACAACCAAAACTGGGGAGGCTCTTGAGGGCTGAAATCCCGGTACCAACATAGAACAGTACCAGTGGGACACGCTTGTTTTGTACACAATGACAGATAACTGCCATATGACTTACGCACTGCATGGTAGGCTGCTGTGGAAGTTGGATTGTATGGGATCCACAAGGAGCTAGCTGACTGAATAAGGAATTAGCTTCAGTGAATGAAGCAGAGGGTGATGGTGAAAGGTTGTGATCTGACTGGAGGCCTGTGATAAGTTGTGCAGAATGTTGGTGAGACTGCATTTGGAGTTTTGTGTCAGTTTTGGTCACCCTGTCACAGGAAGAATACTATTAAGCTGGAAAGAGTGCCGGGAGGTTTTGCATGAGTATTGACTTCTCTAACTTCAAGTAACCCTTGCTTTCCCACTATCCCCCCCACCCCCACCTGAGTTATCCAACCAATCTGAGTCCTCCTGATAAAAAAATTATCTTTGTATGCCTTGTTGTCACCATTCCCACGCTAACAATGATCTATTCTACATTTTCCTTGAGCTCTGTCCCCCTTGATCTCTTATTTTCTGACCTTACCCTTCCATTTCTCTGTGGAGAAATATCTCTGTGGCCGTGGAGAAAGCGAATGGTATGTTAGCATTCATAGCAAAAGGATTTGAGTATAGGAGCAGGGAGGTTCTACTGCAGTTGTACAGGGTCTTGGTGAGACCACACCTGGAGTATTGCGTACAGACAGAGGCCCAGGAGCCGTTACAGAGGGAGGAGCGACCTGCGTGTGGTGAGTGTAAAAACCCATCGCGGGGCTTGTTTCAACAGAGGCCCAGGAGCCGTTACAGAGGGAGGAGCGACCTGCGTGTGGTGAGTGTAAAAACCCATCGCGGGGCTTGTCTCAACAGAGGCCCAGGAGCCGTTACAGAGGGAGGAGCGACCTGCGTGTGGTGAGTGTAAAAACCCATCGCGGGGCTTGTCTCAACAGAGGGGGCTTGTCTCAACAGAGGCCCAGGAGCCGCTACAGGGGGAGGAACCAAAATCTGCAACGTTCCATTCGCAGATCACACCTCAAATTAAGGGAAGCCTCTGATTGGTCGAACGGACCAGAGGAAGCAGCTGATTGGCTTGTATCCCGGGTAAGGCTTTATTGTATTTGGATAAGGGGGAGAATGAGGGCCAGGGCAGGTTACTGTTCTGGATGTCAGATGTGGGAGGTCATGGAGTCTGAGTGCCCTCCAGACGTCCACATCTGCGCAAGGTGCGTCGAGATGCGGCTCCTAAGGGACCGTGTCAGGAACCTGGAACAGCAACTCGATGACCTCTGTCTGCTCAGGGAGAGCGAGGAGGTCATAGAAAGGAGTTACAGGGAGGTGGTCACTCCAAGACCACGGGAGACAGAAAACTGGGTCACAGTTAGGAAGGGCAATGGGCAGAGGCAGGGACTGGTGAGTACCCCGGTGGCTGTACACCTTGAAAATAAGTACACATGCTTGAGTAAGGGTGGGGGAGACAGCCTACCTGGGGGCAGCGACAGCGGCCAGGCCTCTGGCACAAAGACCGGTCCTGTTGCTCAGAAGGGTAAGGAAAAGAAGGGGAGGGCAATTGTAATAGGGGACTATAGTCAGGGGGTCGGATAGGCGATTCTGTGGACGCAGACAGGAGACCCGGATGGTAGTTTGCCTCCCTGGTGCCAGGGTCAGGGATGTGTCTGAACGGGTCCAAGAAATCCTGAAATGGGAGGGAGAGGAGCCTGAGGTTGTGGTACATATAGGTACCAACGACATAGGTAAAAAAAGAGAAGAGGTCCTGAAAGAAGAATTTAGGGAGTTAGGTAGAGAGTTAAGGAGATGGACTGCAAAGGTAACAATCTCAGGATTACTGCCTGTGCCACGCGACAGTGATAGTAAGAATGGAGCGAGGTGGAGGATAAATGAGTGGATGAGGGACTGGTGCAGTGGGTATGGATTCAAGTTTCTGGATCATTGGAACCTCTTTTGGGGAAGGTGCGACCTGTACAGAAAGGACGGGTTGCACTTGAACTCAAGGGGACCAATATCCTGGTGGGGAGATTTGCAAAGGCTACTGGGGAGACTTTAAACTAGTATGGTTGGGGGGAGGGACTCAAATTGGGAAAGCTAGCAGTCAGTGTGTGAAGCAGGAGGCAGAGAATGGTAACACTGACCCAAAATGTAGGGGAGAGAGAAGAAAAAGACAATAAACAGAATAAGAGAGGGTGGGTTTCTTAAATGTGTATATTTTAATGCTAGGAGCATTGTAAGAAAGGTGGATGAGCTTAGAGTCTGGATTGACACCTGGAAGTATGATGTGGCGATCAGTGAAACATGGTTGCAGGAGGGCTGTGATTGGAAACTAAATATTCCAGGATTTCGTTGCTTCAGGTGTGATAGAATTGGGGGACAAGAGGTGGAGGTGTTGCATTGCTTATCAGGGAAGATATTACAGCAGTGCTTTGTAGGATAGATTAGAGGGCTCGTCTAGGGAGGCTATTTGGGTGGAACTGAGAAATGGGAAAGGGGTAGCAACACTTATAGGGGTGTATTATAGACCGCCAAATGGGGAGCGAGAATTGGAAGAGCAAATATGTAAGGAGATTGCAGATATTAGTACAGGTGCACAACCTTTTATCCGAAAGCCTTGGGACCAGCCACTTTTCGTAATTCAGAATTTGTCGGTCTTCGGAATGGAAATTTTTTAGCGTAGATTTTAATGGCTGGCTCAGTGGTAGAGTGTTTCGGCTCATATCCGCAAGGTTGCGAGTTTGCGCCTTGATCCCGGCAGTTACTCGGTCGCGAGTTTGAGTCTTCAATGTCGTTTTTTCTTGCAGAATTAATGTTTGTATGAAATGCAGTGTAGGAGAGGTGTACTGACTGTGTGGGCAGAACTTTGGAAGTGATTGCCCACCAGTCTAAAAAGCCGCTGTGTCTCCCCTGTCCCTGGGAAAGCAGGGGGCGATCAAACAGCACAATACCCCCCTCCCCCCTCCAACTCCAGAGGAATCCGCTCCCCGATGGGCCGCTACGGCGACAAGTGGCAGTTTGCCCACAGCCCGAGCTGCGCCACCCCAAGAACACTTGCACACCATCAGCTTCTGCCCCTACGTGTTCCTCTGGAGTTGGAGTAAATGGCTGGGCTGGAGTTGCTGCTGGCTGTGGGTCTCTGGGATCTCCGTGCTTGCAGTGGGCCTGGGGGTGCGCTGTCCCGTTGGTCCTGACGTAAATCGGCCACCCCCCTGGACTGGAGCTGAGACTAGCAAACTGTACCGCCCTTGCCCCCTCCCTCTGCAACTGCAAACAACCACACTCTCCGGCAAGGGCGGTACAGTTCCCGGAGGGTAGCAGGTGGCCGGAGACGTCAGGACCAACAGGAACCCGCTCCCCGATGGGCCCGAACGGCCCAGAGGAAGCAGCTGATTGGCTTGTATCCCGGGTAAGGTTCCTTGTATTGTATTTGGGGGCTGGGCTGAATGAGGGCCAGGGCAGTTTACTGTTCTGGATGTCAGACGTGCTTGTCATGGGTCCGAGTGCCCTGTCGACGTCCACATCTGTCCGCACGTCTCCGGTGGGCACTGGCCTGCTGCGTGTCAGGAACCTGGAACAGCAACTCGATGACCTCTGTCTGCTCAGGGAGAGCGAGGAGGTCATAGAAAGGAGTTACAGGGAGGTGGTCACTCCAAGACCCGGGGAGACAGAAAACTGGGTCACAGTTAGGAAGGGCAATGGGCAGAGGAAGGGACTGGTGAGTACCCCGGTGGCTGTACACCTTGAAATAAGTACTCATGCTTGAGTAAGGGGGGGGGAGACAGCCTACCTGGGGGCAGCGACAGCGGTGGGGGCCTTTGGCACAAAGACCGGTCCTGTTGCTCAGAATATTGGAAAAGAATTAAGGAGGGCAATTGTATAGGGGGACTCTATAGTCAGGTGGGGGATAGGCGATTCTGTGGACGCAGACAGGAGACCCGAATGGTAGTTTGCCTCCCTGGTGCCAGGGTCAGGGATGTGTCTGAACAGGTCCAAGAAATCCTGAAATAGGAGGGAGATCAGCCTGAGGTTGTGGTACATATAGGTACCAACGACATAGGAAAAAAAAAACCAGAAGAGATCCTGGAAGAAGAATTTAGGGAGTTAGGTAGAGAGTTAAGGAGAAGGACCCCAAGGTAACAATCTCAGGAATACTGCCCTTGCACACACCATCAGCTTCTGCCCATATGGAGCGAGCGAGGTGTTCCTCTGGTGGATGGAACTGGGGCAGTGGGTATGGAGTTGCTGATCTGGGATCTCAAGTTGGGGCAGTGGGACCTGTACAGGGGGTCGGTATTGCACTTGAACTCCTGACCGTCTCAGAAAGGACGTGACTGGACCACTATGCTGCGGGGAGATTTGCATCGCTACTGGGGAGACAGTTTAAACTAGTATGGTTGGGGGGAGGGACTCAAATTGGGAAAGCTAGCAGTCAGTGTGTGAGGCAGGGGGCAGAGAATGGTAGCACTCTGACCCAAAATGTAGGGGAGAGAGAAAAAAAGAAAATGAAACAGAGAATAAGAGAGGGTGGTTTCTTAAATGTTAAATTTTAATGCTAGGAGCATTGAAGAAAGGTGGATGAGCTTAGAGTCTGGATTGACACCTGGAAGTATGATGTTGTGGCGATCAGTGAAACATGGTTACAGGAGGGCTGTGATTGGAAACTAAATATTCCAGGATTTGTTGCTTCAGGTGTGATAGAATTGGAGGGGCAAGAGGTGGAGATGTTGCATTGCTTATCAGGGAAGATATTACAGCAGTGCTTTGGCAGGATAGATTAGAGGGCTCGTCTAGGGAGGCTATTTGGGGGGGACGGAGAAATGGGAAAGGGGTAGGAACACTTAGGGGGGTGGATTATAGACCGCCAAATGGGGAGGGAGAATTGGAAGAGCAAATATGTAAGGAGATTGCAGATATTAGTAGTAAGCACAAGGTAGTGATTGTGGGAGATTTCAATTTTCCACACATAGACTGGGAAACACATTCTGTAAATGGGCTGGATGGGTTGGAGTTTGTAAAATGTGTGCAGGATAGTTTTTTGCAGCAATACATAGAAGTACCTACTAGAGAAGGGGCGGTGCTGGACCTCCTGTTAGGAAATGAGATGGGTCAGGTGGCAGAGGTATGCGTTGGGGAACAGTTCGGGTCCAGTGATCACAATACCATTAGTTTCAATATAATTATGGAGAGGGACAGAACTGGACCTAGGGCTGAGATTTTTGATTGGAGAAAGGCTAACTTTGAGGAGATGCGAAAGGATTTAAAAGGAGTAAATTGTTTTATGGGAAAGATGTGGAAGAGAAATGGAGTACATTTAAAGGTGAAATTTTAAGAGTACAGAATCTTTATGTCCCTGTTCGGTTGAAAGGAAATCGTAAAAATTGTAAAGAGCCATGGTTTTCAAGGGAAATTGGACACTTGGTTCGGAAAAAGAGGGAGATCTACAATAATTATAGGCAGAATGGAGTAAATGAGGTGCTTGAGGCGTATAAAGAATGTAAAAAGAATCTTAAGAAAGAAATTAGAAAAGCTAAAAGAAGATATGAGGTTGCTTTGGCAAGTAAGGTAAAAGTAAATCCGAAGGGTTTCTACCGCTATATTAATAGCAAAAGGATAACGAGGGATAAAATTGGTCCATTAGAGAGTCAGAGTGGACAACTATCTGCAGAGCCAAAAGAGATGGGGGAGATATTGAACAGTTTCTTTTCTTCGGTATTCACCAAGGAGAAGGATATTGAATTATGTGAGGTAAGGGAAACAAGTAGAGTAGCTATGGAAACTATGAGATTCAAAGAAGAGGAAGTACTGACACTTTTGAGAAATATAAAAGTGGATAAGTCTCCAGGTCCGGACAGGATATTCCCTAGGACATTGAGGGAAGTTAGTGTAGAAATAGCAGGGGCTATGGCAGAAATATTTCAAGTGTCATTAGAAACGGGAATAGTGCAGGGGGATTGGCGTACTGCGCATGTTGTTCCATTGTTTGAAAAGGGGGTCTAAGAGTAAACCTAGCAATTATAGACCTGTTAGTTTGACGTCAGTGGTGGGCAAATTAATGGAAAGAATACTTAGAGATAATATATATAAGCATCTGGATAAACAGGGTCTGATTAGGAACAGTCAACATGGATTTGTGCCTGGAAGGTCATGTTTGACTAATCTTCTTGAATTTTTTGAAGATGTTACTCGGGAAATTGATGAGGGTAAAGCAGTGGATGTTGTGTATATGGACTTCAGTAAGGCCTTTGACAAGGTTCCTCGTGGAAGGTTGGTTAAGAAGGTTCAATGGTTGGGTATTAATGGTGGAGTAGCAAGATGGATTCAACAGTGGCTGAATGGGAGATGCCAGAGAGTAATGGTGGATGGTTGTTTGTCAGGTTGGAGGCCAGTGATGAGTGGGGTGCCACAGGGATCTGTGTTGGGTCCACTGTTGTTTGTCATGTACATCAAAGATCTGGATGATGGTGTGGTAAATTGGATTAGTAAGTATGCAGATGATACTAAGATAGGTGGGGTTGTGGGTAATGAAGTAGAGTTTCAAAGTCTACAGAGAGATTTATGCCAGTTGGAAGAGTGGGCTGAAAGATGGCAGATGGAGTTTAATGCTGATAAGTGTGAGGTGCTACATCTTGGCAGGACAAATCAAAATAGGACGTACATGGTAAATGGTAGGGAATTGAAGAATGTAGGTGAACAGAGGGATCTGGGAATAACTGTGCACAATTCCCTGAAAGTGGAATCTCATGTAGATAGGGTGGTAAAGAAAGCTTTTGGTGTGCTGGCCTTTATAAATCAGAGCATTGAGTATAGAAGTTGGGATGTAATGTTAAAATTGTACAAGGCATTGGTGAGGCCAATTCTGGAGTATGGTGTACAATTTTGGTCGCCTAATTATAGGAAGGATGTCAACAAAATAGAGAGAGTACAGAGGAGATTTACTAGAATGTTGCCTGGGTTTCAGCAACTAAGTTACAGAGAAATGTTGAACAAGTTAGGGCTTTATTCTTTGGAGCGCGGAAGGTTAAGGGGGGACTTAATAGAGGTCTTTAAAATGATGAGAGGGATAGACAGAGTTGATGTGGACAAGCTTTTCCCTTTGAGAATAGGGAAGATTGAAACAAGAGGACATGACTTCAGAATGAATGGACAGACGTTTAGGGGTAATATGAGGGGGAACTTCTTTACTCAGAGAGTGGTAGCGGTGTGGAATGAGTTTCCAGTGGAAGTGGTGGAGGCAGGTTCATTGGTATCATTTATAAATAAATTGGATAGGCATATGGATGAGAAGGGAATGGAGGGTTATGGTATGAGTGCAGGCAGGTGGGACTAGAGGAGAATATGTGTTCGGCATGGACTAGAAGGGTCGAGATGGCCTGTTTCCGTGCTGTAATTGTTATATGGTTATATGGTACTCGCTAGAATTTAGAAGAGTGACGGGGGATCTTATGGAAACATACAAAATTCTTAAGAGGTTGGACAGGCTAGATACAGGAAGATTGTTCCCGATGTTGGGGAAGTCCAGAACAAGGGGTCACAGATTAAGGATAAGAGGGAAATAATTTCGGACCGAGATGAGAAAATCATTTTTTACACAGAGAGTGGTGAATCTGTGGAATTCTCTGCCACAGAAGGTAGTTGAGGCCAGTTCATTGGCTATATTTAAGAGGGAGTTAGATGTGGCCCTTGTGGCTAAAGGTATCAGGGGGTATGGAGAGAAGGCAGTTACAGGATACTGAGTTGGATGATCAGCCATGATCATATTGAACGGCGGTGCAGGCTCGAAGGGCCGAATGGCCTACTCCTGCACCTATTTTCTATGTTTCTATGACTGCGTCCAACTGCTGTCTGGTTCGTTGATTGGTTTGCTAGATATGAACTGTTTTGGGAGAGAGAAATGCTCATGGCAGACCAAATGTGTTAAAGAAATTGGTCAGATATTGAGCTTTACACAGTGAGAAATCGTGTGAAATAATCACTGAATTTAATTTTAAATGAATGTACCTGCATGTTATACTGTTTAGTTTGGAAATACAACCAGATAGTCACTGAGTTCGCACCGACCAGCGATTTTTGTTTACCTGTTTGACAATGTTATTTGGCGGCCAATCAAACGCTGTCTCTAAGGGGGTTGCATCCAATCACCAACCAGCTTGCTTAAAATTCCCGTCCGATCAACAAATAGGTCTCCTCCCGTCCAATCAGCCGCTGTCTCCAAGGGCATTGTGTCCAATCACATAATTAGCAGCTACGGTAAATGTTGGAAGCCTGCGGAGCTACTGACAGTCAAACGGGAGGGAGCAGGAGAGATTCACACAGTGTATAATCCATAGCACCTAGTGTACAATTTCATTATATATACTAAATAACTGGGCTGACAGACCTTGGCTGGGAATCTGGGGTTCATCAAAATTGTTCCAAATTGGGCCCCGCACCCCCTAAGGCCGGCCCTGCTGAAATCCTCTTGTTAAGAAGGCCAACATTCCATTAGCTTTCTTCACTGCCTGCTGTACCTGCACGCCAACTTTCAGTCACCGGTGTACAAGGCCGCCCAGGTCTCGCTGTACCTCCCCCTTACGTAACCTAACCCCAAGGTAAGCTTGGCAATAATATAAAATAAAACACCAAATCGTTTCTTCAGATATATAAAGAATAAAAAGAGGTAACTGGAACATTTGTAATGGGGAACAAAGAAATGGAGAAGTTCAATAATAGTATTTTTTGCGGAAGAAGGAACTGCAGATGCTAGATTACAGTGAGAATAGTCATTAAAGGAGTAAGTCAGTGGGCCAGGCAGCATCTCTGGAGAGAAGGGATGGGTGACGTTTTCCGACAAGTCTGTCAAGTCTTTTGTGTCAGTCTTTATAGCAACATGCCAGAAATTCAAGACACTCAGGGGGCTGAAGTTAGTGGATTGCTATTACTGAGTAGAATGTGCTTGGGAAGCTGAAAGATCTGAAGGTGGAAGTCACCAGGAATAAATATTATGCACCACAGAATTCTGAAGGAAGTCGCTTTAGAGATTGTGGAGGCATCAGTAGTGATCGTTCATGAATCACCAGTCAGGAATGGTCCCAGAAGCATGGAAAATGGCAAATGTCACTTCACTGTTCAAGAAGGGAGCGAGGCAAAAGTCAAGCAACTAGGGGCCAGTTAGCCTGACATCGGTGGTTAGTAAGATTTGAGAATATTATTAAGGATGAGGTTTCCATGTAATTAAACATGCATGATAGAATATGGAGGAGGGAACTGCAGATGCTGGTTTACACCAAAGATGGACACAAAATGCTGGAGTACCTCGGGGGGACAGGCAGCATGTTTTGGGTTGAAAGATAGAGTCAGGGGAGAGGGGGACAGAGATATGGAAGAGTGAGGTGTGAAAATAAAACATCAAAGGGGACAAAGTTCAAGGAAAGTGTAGAACAGATTATTGTTAGCTCGGAGAACCATACACAGATAACATTTAATCAAGGGGACAGTCAGACTGGTCGGAAAACTAGAATGAGCGAGGGATAGAGAGAGGGAAAACAAGGTTACTTGAAGTTAGAGAATTCAATATTCAGACCGCTGGGTTGTTAGCTGCCAAATTGAAATAGGAGGTGCTCGTCCTCCAATTTGCACTGCGCCTCACTCTGACAGTAGATGAGGCCCAGGACAAAGGTCAGTATGAGAATGGGAGCGGGCTACAAAGTGTCTAGTAACCGGGAGATCAAGGCGGATTGAGCGGACATGTTCAGCCCAACGATCGCCGAGTCAGCGCTTGTTCTCACTGATATATAGTACATACATGGAACTGCGGATACAGTAGGAGGTTGGATGTGGTGCAAGTGATCCTCTGCCTCATATGAAAGGACTGTCCATGGTCTGTCGATGTGAGGACCTCATCTACGATGGAAGAGTGAACCTCCCGTACCCTAAAGATTGAGGAAATCTCAGATGTCCTGGAATGGAACACCACATCTTGGCTCACGCAAGGCTATCCTCGGTATCCTGCAGCTCCGCACTTGTTCCCCCACCCCTCCATCACAACAGGGCCAGAGTCTCCCCAGTCTGGAGAAGGGTCTCGACCCGAATTGTCACCCATTCTTTCTCTAAAGAGACGCTGCTTGTTCCGCTGAGTTACTCCAGCTTCTTGTGTTATCTTCAGTTTCAATCAGCATCTGCAGTTCCTTCCTACTGAGAGTCCCTCTAGTTCTCACCTTTTACTCCATCAGCCATTGCGCACAGCACATTATCCTCTGACATTTTTGCCACCTCCAACCACGTCTTCCCATCTCCACCCCATTCCACGTTCTGCAGAGACAGCTACCTCCACAACTCCCTGGTTACCTCATCCCTTCCCACCCAAAGCACCTCCTCCTCAGGTACTTTCCTCTGCAATCTGTCCCTCTCCCTCGACTACATGCAAGGGCGTCGACAGTTCTTTCATGTGACATAGAGGTTCACTTGCACCTCATCTACTGTATCCGCTGCTCCAGGTGTGGACTCCTATATATCGGCGAGACCAAACACAGGCTCTACTACTGTACCCGCTGTTCCAGGTGTGGACTCCTCTATATCAGTGAGACCAAGCACAGGCTCATCTACTGTACCCACTGTTCCAGATGTGGACTCCTTTATATTAGCAAGACCAAGCGCAGGCTTGATGATCGTTTCACTGAATACCTCAGCCCAGTCCACCTAGACCTACATAGAAACATGGAAAATAGGTGCAGGAGGAGGCCCTTCCGTCCTTCGAGCCAGCGCCGCCATTCATTGTGATCATGGCTGATCGTCCCCTATCAATAGCCCGTGCCTGCCTTCTCCCCATATCCCTTGACTGCACTAACCCCTAGAGCTCTATCTAACTCTCTCTTAAATCCATCCAATGATTTGGCCTCCACTGCCCTCTGTGACAGGGAAATCCATAAATTCACAATCTCTGGGTGAAAATGTTTTTTCTCACCTCAGTCTTAAATGACCTCCCCTTTTTTCCAAGATTGTGGCCCACAGTTCTGGACTCGCCCAACATTGGGAACATTTTTCCTGCATCTAGCTTGTCCAGTCATAATTTTATATGTTTCTATAAGATCACCCCTCATCCTTCTAAACTCCAGTGAATACAAGCCTAGTCTTTACAATCTTTCCTCATATGACAGTCCAGCCATCCCAGGGATTAATCTCGTGAACCTACGCTGGACTGCCTCAATCACAAGGATGTCCTTCCTCAAATTAGGAGACCAAAACTGTACACAATACTCCAGATGTGGTCTCACCAGAGCCCTATACAACTGCAGAAGAACCTCTTTACTCCAATACTGAAATCCTCTTGTTATGAAGGCCAATATTCCATTGGCTTTCTTCACTGCCTGCTGTACCTGTAAGCCAACTTTCATTGACTGGTGTACAAGGATGCCCATGTCTTGCTGTACCTCCCCCTTACCTAACCTAACCCCATTGAGATAATAATCTGCCCCCTTGGTTTTGCCACCAAAGTGGATAACCTCACATGGTCTCATGGCAACATGATCTCAAAGTTGCTATACAATTTTACTCCTCCTCTCATTTCCATACTGACCTTTATGTCCTGGGCCTCCTCCACAGTCAGAATGTGGCGCAACTCAAATTGAAGAATCAACACCACATATTTTGCTTGGGCAGCTTGCGCTCCAGCGGTGTGAATATCGACTTCTCTAACCCTTGCTTTCTCTCTCTCCTCCCCCTCCCCCACCCGAGTTCTCTGACCAATCTGACTGTCCTCCTGATAAAAAATATATATCTTTGTATGCCTCGGTGTCACCTTCCCCCAATCATCTATTCTACATTTTCCTTGAGCTTTGTCCCCTTGTCTTATTTCCAAACCTTACCCTTCCATGTCTCTGTTTCCCTCCTCCCTGACTCTCAATCTAAAGAAGGGTTTCATCCTGAAATATCACCTATTCCCTCTGTCCAGAGATACTGCCTGTCCCACTGAGTTACTCCAGCATTTAATACCTTTCTTCATGATGAAATATGTTGAAGTCTGCATGGTTTAGTGAAGGAGAGATCTTGCCTGACAAATCTGCTAGAATTCTTTGAGGTAAATAGTGAGGCACTGAGGAGTGTCCGTGGATGTTCTTTAGGCTATTGATAAGGTGCCGCACATGAGGCTGCTAAATAAGATGAGTGCCAATGGTGTTAGAGGGAAGATATTTGCATGTATAGAAGATTGACAAAGGGTAAAGGGTAGTGGGGAAAGGGGGCTTCTTTGGTTGGCTGTCTGACATGGTGTTCCGCAAGGGTTGGTGTTGGATCAGCTACTTGTCAATTTGTATATTAATAACGGATGATGGAATTGATCGCATTCTGGTCACGTTTGCAGATGATATGAAGCTAGGTGGAGGGGTAAGGTGTGTAGGGGAAGCAGGGAGTCTGCAGAAGGATTTTGTCAGGTTGGGAAAGTGGGCAAAGAAGTGACACATGGAATACAACGTGCGATCGTACACTATTGTAGTAAGAATAAACATAGAAACATAGAAATTAGGTGCAGGAGTAGGCCATTCGGCCCTTCGAGCCTGCACCACCATTCAATATTGTCATGGCTGATCATCCAACTCAGTATCACGTACCTGCCTTCTCTCCATACCCCCTGATCCCCTTAGCCACAAGGGCCACATCTAACTCCCTCTTAAATATAGCCAATGAACTGGCCTCAACTACCCTCTGTGGCAGAGAGTTCCAGAGATTCACCACTCTCTGTGTGAAAAAAGTTCTTCTCATCTCGGTTTTAAAGGATTTCCCCCTTAACCTTAAGCTGTGACCCCTTGTCCTGGACTTCCCTAACATCGGGAACAATCTTCCTGCATCTAGCCTGTCCAACCCCTTAAGAATTTTGTGAGTTTCTATAAGATCCCCTCTCAATCTCCTAAATTCTAGAGAGTATAAACCAAGTCTATCCAGTCTTTCTTCATAAGACAGTCCTGACATCCCAGGAATCAGTCTGGTGAACCGTCTCTGCACTCCCTCTATGGCAATAATGTCCTTCCTCAGATTTGGAGACCAAAACTGTACGCAATACTCCAGGTGTGGTCTCACCAAGACCCTGTACAACTGCAGTAGAACCTCCCTGCTCCTATACTCAAATCCTTTTGCAATGAAAGCTAACATACCATTCGCTTTCTTTACTGCCTGCTGCACCTGCATGCCTACCTTCAATGACTGGTGTACCATGACACCCAGGTCTCGCTGCATCTCCCCCTTTCCCAATCAGCCACCATTTAGATAATAGTCTGCTTTCCCGTTTTTGCCACCAAAATGGATAACCTCACATTTATCCACATTATACTGCATCTGCCAAACATTTGCCCACTCACCCAGCCTATCCAAGTCACCTTGTAGTCTCCTAGCATCCTCCTCACAGCTAACACTGCCCCCCAGCTTAGTGTCATCTGCAAACTTGGAGATATTGCCTTCAATTCCCTCATCCAGATCATTAATATATATTGTAAATAGCTGGGGTCCCAGCACTGAGCCTTGCGGTACCCCACTAGTCACTGCCTGCCATTGTGAAAAGGACCCGTTTACTCCTACTCTTTGCTTCCTGTTTGCCAGCCAATTCTCTATCCACATCAATACTGAACCCCCAATGCCGTGTGCTTTAAGTTTGTATACTAATCTCTTATGTGGGACCTTGTCGAAAACCTTCTGGAAGTCCAGATACACCACATCCACTGGTTCTCCCCTATCCACGCTACTAGTTACATCCTCGAAAAATTCTATAAGATTCGTCAGACATGATTTACCTTTCGTAAATCCATGCTGACTTTGTCCAATGATTTCACCACTTTCCAAATGTGCTGCTATCCCATCTTTACTAACTGACTCTAGCAGTTTCCCCACTACCGATGTTAGACTAACTGGTCTGTAATTCCCCATTTTCTCTCTCCCTCCCTTCTTAAAAAGTGGGGTTACGTTTGCTACCCGCCAATCTTCAGGAACTACTCCAGAATCTAAAGAGTTTTGAAAGATTATTACTAACGCATCCACTATTTCTGGAGCTACTTCCTTAAGTACTCTGGGGTGCAGCCTATCTGGCCCTGGGGATTTATCGGCCTTTAATCCATTCAATTTACCCAACACCACTTCCCGGCTAACCTGGATTTCACTCAATTCCTCCAACTCCTTTGACCCGCGGTCCCCTGCTATTTCCGGCAAATTATTTATGTCTTCCTTAGTGAAGACGGAACCAAAGTAGTTATTCAATTGGTCCGCCATATCCTTGTTCCCCATGATCAACTCACCTGTTTCTGACTGCACGGGACCTACATAAAGGCAGAGACTATTTTCTAAATGAGAACATAAATGAGAACATAAACCAGAAATTGGGTGCAAAGGAACCTTTGCAGGTTGACCCAAATCCGAAGTTAGTATTCATTTCTTGAGGATTTGACTATAACTTGGGTGTGATGATGAGGCTTTATAGTGCACTGGTCAGATCATATTTGGAGTATTGTGAGTAGTTTTAGGCTCCTTGGCTGAAGAGGAATTTGCTGGCGTGGAGAGGGTCCCAAGGAGGTTTACAAAATGATAGTAGGAATGATTGGGTTAACATATGGCAAGCGTTTGATTGCACTGGGCCTGTACTCGCTGGAGTTTAGGATGAGAGGGCACCAAATTGAAACTTACCAAAGAATGCAAGACCTGGACAGAGTAGCTGTGGAGAGCATGCTCCCTCTAGTGGAAGAATCTCGAACCTGTGGGCACAGCCTCAGAATAAAAGGACAGACCTTTAGAAAGATTAGAACAAATTTCTTTCGCCAGAGGATGTGGAATTAATTGCCAGTCAGCCGTGGAGGCCAAGTCATTGGGTAGTTTTATCACCGGGATTAATCAGTTCTTGAATTGTAAGGGTGTCAAAGGTTGTTGGGTGAAGGCAGGTGATTGGGATTGAGAGGGGATGATAGATGAGCTGTGATTAGTATGGCAGAGTAGACTTGATGGGCTGAATGCCCCAATTCTGCTCCTATAACTTATTAATTTATAAGACAGGGTGGGGAGCAAGACAGACCATTAGCGGGGCGGAGACGGGAAGAGCCTTGAGGGGACGAGATCCAGGGATCAAACATGGGTCTGACCGCAGTATTCCCAGGATGGAAGTGTCGGCTCTGGACCTGATATCTGGCCTGAGGATGCAGAGCCAAGGGCTTTATTCCACACCCTGGGACCAGGGCCCAAGGGCTGGGAAGGGGAAGCATTGACTCGACTGATGCTGAACTGAAAGACTCAATGCAAAGAAACGGTTCCCCCTATTTGGCAAGTCTGAGTGCGACCGACAGGGGCTTCCACAGAGAAATAAAGACAGAATATTGTAGAGCTATTATACAGGCCATACAGCACCTGCAGGGGAGACATGTGAGTTTCAGATCTCAGCTCGGTTTCTCTCTCCACAGGCAGTGCCTGAGCTGCTGAGTATTCGCAGCAAGGTTTGTCTTTATCGCGGACTTACAGCATCTGCAGGTTTTCAATTTCCATCTCAATATTGAGCCTGAGGTTATGGACTAAACTGAAATGGGATGGGTCTGTACTTGTTGTAGTTTAGAATAATGAGAGATGATTTAATTGGCTTCACTGTTGGTTTCCAGACTGATTTGGAGAGATGTAGAAGATAGTGATTGTACAAAATGAGCTGGTCCTTAATCTCGGCCATACCCATGTGGATCTGACTGTTCCTCCACCGTGGACATTGAGTGTCTACTCATCTGCCTGCTGGGCATTGAACCGTGAGTGTTTGTCAATGACTGACTCCACTGGTTCCCAGTTCTCAGTTTTAGCATTCGCATCATTGTGTTCAGATCTATCCTTGGTCCTCAATCCCACACTATCTGTGTAACCTCCTCTGATGCTGTAACTGGTTGGAAACTCCCCTCTCCTCCATCTGTAGCCTCTTTGGCTCACTTGCATGCTTTCCCTTTTCAGATTGGAGACCCATTACCTGTGGTGTGATCACGGATCGTCAGGTTTCTCTGTCTTTGCCATGTGTGTGTGTGTGTGTGTGTGTGTGTGTGTGTGTGTGTGTGTGTGTGTGTGTGTGTGTGTGTGTGTGTGTGGGTGTGTGTGTGCGTGCATGCGTGCGTGTGCGCGTGTGTGTGTGTATGTGTCTGTCTATAGTGCTTGAAAAAAATGACGGCTTGACGGTAACATTTTTTACATATTCCTGTAGCGATTTACCCAGTGAAGTCAAAAAGCAGCTTACCTGAAGATTTTGAGCTTTAATTCTTGATTTATTTATGAAAATGTTCACAAATCTTTGAAAATAAACACAATGCCTCTGCTCGCGGTATTACACGCACTGCGAGTGATGTCATACCCCCCCCCCCCCCCCCCCCCCCCCCCCCCCCCGACCGCTCTCCCCCCCCCCCCACGTACTCGTGCCCTGAAGCCGGCAGCCACCAACGTGAGCATTCGGGAACCAGCCCACCTCCATGACAACCCCCCCCCCCCCCCCCCCGGGCTCGGGATTGAAGCTGCTGAACACTAGTTGACGCGCGCCCTGCTCCCCGCTCCCCGCTCTCCCCCTACTCCTCCACTTCCCCCCCTCTTTTCCCCTCCTTCCCTCCCTTTCCCCTTCCTCCTCCCCCTCTCTTCCCTTCCCCTCTTCCTGCCCCCTCCTACCCAACTATCTCCCCCACCCCCTCTTCTCCTCTCCCCCCCTTCTGTCCCCCCCATCCTTTCCTGCCTCTTCACCCTTCTCCCTCCTATCCCCCCCCCCTTCCCTCCCTCCTCCCCTTCCCCCCCCTCCCCCCTCATCCCCCCCTTCCCTCTCCCCCCCCCCTCCTCCCCCCTCCCCCCCCACCCCCCCCCCCCCCCTCCTCTTCTTCCACCCTCTCTCTCTCTCTGCCCCTCTCTCTGTACACTGAAAGAGGTTGTTTAATTGGGATCAATTGTAATGGTGGGCAAAGACATACTAGATGGAATATAGATACATGATAAGGGAATAACGTGTAGTGCAAGGTAAAGCCAGTAAAGTCCGATCAAAGATTGTGTGTGGGTCACCAATGAGGACGATTGTAGTCAGGACCGCTCTCTAATTGTGGTACGATGATTCAGTTGCCCGATAACAGCTGTGAAGAAACTGGCCCTGAATCTGGGGTGTGCTTGTTCACACGTCTGTACCATATACCCGATGGGAGAGTAGAGATGAGGGATTGGGCAGGGTGCGACTCATCGTCGATTATGCTGCTGGCCTTGCCAAGGCAGCGTGACTATAAATGCAGTTAATTAAAGGGACATTGGTTTGTGTGACAATTGTGGTTGTCTCCACAATTTGTTGCAATTTCTTGCGGTGGTGGGTGGAGCTGTCACAAACTAAGTTATGAAGCATCCTGATAGATTGTTGATTATGCATCAAGAGCATAGCCTGCTTTTCTGCTCGACACAACACAGGAAAGATCTGTTTAAGCTCGATAATGCACAGGAGTTATAAGAAGAATATTGCCTCGATTTGGCGGACGTGCGGGAGAGATTGGACGTTGATATTTGTAATGAGTTGCCAGAGGTGGTGGAGGCGGGTACAGTAACATCATTTAAGACACAACTGGGCAGGTACTTGAATGAGCAAAGCACAGGGAGATATAGAATTAATGCATGCAACTGGGATGAGTCTAGATAGGCACGATGTGCGGAATATGCTAGATGGGCCGAAGGATCTGACTCTGCACAGTGCAACTGTGACACCCCATCACTGCCCGCAGTGGCTCTGGATGCCTGGGGCCTCAGCTCTGAGCTTGCTTCACTGAACAATAGACAATAGGTGCAGGAGTAGGCCATTCGGCCTTTCAAGCCGGCACCGCCATTCAATGTGATCATGGCTGATCATCCCCAATCAGTACCCCATTCCTGCCTTCTCCCCATATCCCCTGACTCCGCAATTTTTCAGAGCCCTATCTAGCTCTCTCTTGAAAGCATCCAGCGAACCTGCCTCCACCGTCCCCCGAGGCAGAGAATTCCACAGAATCCCCCAACATCAGGAACATGTTTCCTGCCTCTAGCATGTCCAAGCCCTTAACAATCTTATATGTTTAAATAACACTGCCTCTCATCCTTCTAAACTCCAGGGTGTACACGCCCAGCTGCTCCATTCTCTCAGCATATGACAGTCCCGCCATCCCGGGAATTAACATTGTAAACTTACGCTGCACTGCCTCAATAGCAAGAATGTCCTTTCTCAAATTAGGGAACCAAAACTGCACATAATACTCCAGGTGTGGTCTCACTAGGGCTCTGTACAACTTTGGAAGGAACCCCTTGTCCTTGGAAATGTTACTGTTAGCCATTTCTACCATTGGTTCACCAATTTACCATGTGCAAGGAGTGTCATTGATGCAACGTTGGAACCAGCTCATGGGGAAATGTTGGTGACCAGTGGTGGAGGAGGTGGTTCATTATTTGACTTTAAACACCCTTCCCCAACAGAAACTCATCACCCTGGATTCTAAATGCTTAGTTGGGTCTCGATTGAAGTGCTGTGCTCCACGTTCCCACAACTGTCTTAGACACAGACCTATGTAGCAGAGAAACTGGGCCTTCAACCCATGTCCTTGCTGAGAATTGAACATTCATCTCCAATAATTCAGCACTTGGACTGTCGACTACTCCGACTTGGAGATCGAAGAACTCTGATACCTTAATTCTATGCAGTCCTGTGACCCTCTTTAATTGCCATATGTATCAAAAATGGAACAATGAAAATTCTAACTTTGTCCAGCATTGCAGCTCAGTAAACACAGTACTCATTTTTAAGACAATACCAAAAAAAAATCAATATGAAATTCCAATATTAGTACAATACATATATCCTTGTGCAAAAAAAACCCAACAGCCAGGATTTTGAATGATGAAGTTGTCCTATGAGTCCGAGTCATAGAATCACACAGTGTGAAAACTGGCCCACCCCACCGAATAACATGTCCCATCTGCACTAGTCCCGCCTGCGTGCCTTTGGCCCACATCCTTCTAAACCTATCCTATACATGTGCCTATCTAAATGTTTCTTAAGCATTGCTATAATATCTGCTACAACTACCTACCCTGGCAGCTCGTGCCATACACCCACCACCCTATGTGTGAAAATGTTTTCCTTCAAGTTCGTATTAAATCTTTCCCATTTCATCTTAAACTATGCCCATGTGTGTAGCAGAGATTAGATTGGCCTTCCTGATGGTAAACCCCGTGAAAAGCATCTGTCCCAGACAGAGTTCCTGGCAGTGTCCTTAGTAGCTGCGCGGACCAGATAGTTGGAGTATTCGCGGACATCCTTAATCTCCCCCTACTCCATTTTGAGATATTCACCTGCTTCAAGAAAAGCACCATCATCCCAGTGCCAAAGAAATGTAAGACCTCTTGCTGAAACGACTAGTGTCCAGTGGCCTTGACATCCATCAACTTAAAATGTTTTGAGAGACTAGATATGGAACGCGTTAAATACAGTCCACCCTGTGGCCTTGACAATCTGCAGTTCTCCTACTGCCACAATAGGTCCATGGATGATGCCATCGCCCTAGCCCGACACTCATCACTAGAATGGCTGCATAAGAGAAATACCTATGTCAGACTCCTGTACATAGACTACAGCCCTGCCATTAATACCATCCAAACTTATCAACAAACCCGCGGGACTTGGTGTCAACACTTATCTCTGCAACTGGTCTAGCTGTTGTAAAGTCATAGAGTGATACAGTGTGGAAACAGGCCCTTCGGCCTAACTCGCCCACACCGGCCAACAATGTCCCAGCTACACTAGTCCAACTTGCCTGCGCTTGGTCCATAACCCTCCAAACCTGTCCTTTCCATGTAGCTGTCCAACTGTTTCTTAAACAATGGGATAGTCCCAGCCTCAACCACCTCCTCTGGCAACTTGTCTCATACACCCACCTGTATGAAAGTGTTACCCCTCTGATTCCTAGTACATCTTTTCCCCTTCACCTTGAACCTTTGTCCATTGGTACTCGATTCCCCTACTCTGGGTAAAAGACTGTCTACCCGATCTATTCCCCTCATGATTATGTGTAATAAGATCTCTATAAGATCTCCTCTCATCCTCATATACTCCATGGAATAGTGAGACCCAGCCTACTCAACCACTACCTCTAGCTAAGACCCTCTAGTCCTGGCAACATCCTCATGAATGTTTTCTGAACCCTTTCAAGCTTGACAATATATATCTTTGCTATAACATAGCGCCCAGAACTGAACACAATATTCTAAATCTGGTCTCACCAACGTCATATACAACTGCAACATGACGTCCCAACTTTTATACTCAGTACACTGACTGATGAAGGCCAAAGTGCCAAAAGCCTTTTGACCACTTAATCTACCTGCGACTCGACCTTCAAGGACCCTAGATCCCTCTACTCTACAACACCACCCAGAGGCCTACCATTTTCTGTGTAGGTCCTGCCCTTGTTCAATGTCCCAAAATGCAACACCTCACACTTCTCTGTACTAAATTCCGTTAACCATTCCTCCGCCCACCTTGCCAATCGATCCAGATCCTGCTACAATTGCTCACAACCATCTTCACTATCTGTAAAACCACTAACTTGTGTATCATCAGCAAACTTGCTAATCTTGCCCTGTATGTTCTCATCCAAATCATTGATGTAGATGACAAACAGTAACGGGCCCAACACCAAACCCTGTGACGGGCCTACATTCTGAGAAGCAACCTTCCACCATCACCCTCTGCTTACTTCCATGGATCCAATTTGCTATCCATTCAGCTACTTCTCCTTGGATCCCATTACATCTAACCTTCCAGAGCAGCCTACCCTGCGACACCACATCTAGAGTATTGTGTACAGTTTTGGTCTCCTAATTTGTGGAAGGACATCCTTGTGATTCAGGCAGTGCAGCGTAGGTTCACGAGATTTTTCCCTGGGATTGCGGGACTGTCATATGAGGAAAGATTGAAAAGACTAGGCTTGTATCACTGCGGTTTAGAAGGATAGAAACATAGAAAATAGGTGCAGGAGTAGGCCATTCGGCCCTTCGAGCCTGCACCGCCATTCAATATAATCATGGCTGATCATCCAACTCAGTATCCTGTACCTGCCTTCTCTCCATACCCCCTGATCCCTTTAGCCACAAGGGCCACATCTAACTCCTTCTTAAATATAGCCAATGAACTGGCCTCAACTATCTTCTGTGGCAGAGAGTTCCAGTGACTCACCACTCTCTGTGTGAAAAATGTTTTTCTCATCTCGGTCCTAAAGGATTTCCCCTTTATCCTTAAACTGTGACCCCTTGTCCTGGACTTCCCCAACAATCTTCCTGCATCTAGCCTGTCCAACCCCCTAAGAAATTTGTAAGTTTCTATAAGATCCCCCCTCAATCTTCTAAATTCTAGTGAGTACAAGCCGAGTCTATCCAGTCTTTCTTCATATGAAAGTCCTGACATCCCAGGAATCAGTCTGGTGAACCTTCTCTGCACTCCCTCTAAGGCAAGAATGTCTTTCCTCAGATTTGGAGACCAAAACTGTACACAATACTCCAGGTGTGGTCTCACCAATACCCTGTACAACTGCAGTAGAACCTCCCTGCTCTTATACTCAAATCCTTTTGCTATGGATGAGGGGGGATCTTATAGAAACATATAAAATTATAAAAGGACTGGACAAGCTAGATGCAGGAAAAATGTTCCCAATGTTGGGCGAGTCCAGAACCAGGGGCCACACACAGTTTTAGAATAAAGGGGAGGTCATTTAAGACTGAGATGAGAAAAAACGTTTTCACCCAGAGAGTTGTGAATTTATGGAATTCCCTGCTACAGAGGGCAGTGGAGGCCAAGGCACTGGGTGGATTTAAGAGAGAGTTAGATAGAGCTCTAGGGGCTAGTGGAGTCGAGGGATATGGGGAGAAGGCAGGCACGGGTTATTGATAGGGGACAATCAGCCATGATCACAATGAATCGAAGGGCCTCCTCTTGCACCTATTCTCTATGTTTTTTTATGTTTCTACCTTGTAGAACGCTTTACTAAAGTCCATGTACACAACATCTACTGCTCTGCCTTCATCAATCTTTTTGCGCACGTCTTCAAAAAAATCAATCAGATGTGTGAGACACGACCTCCCATGTACAAAACCATGCTGACTGTCCCTATTCAGCCCTTACCCATCCAAATGCCTGTATATCCTATCCCTCTCCACCAACTACAGATGTTAAGCTCACCGGCCTATAGTTCCCAGCATTTTCCCTGTGCCCTTCTTGAAAAGAGGCACAACATTTGCCACCCTTCAATCCTCTGGCACCTCTCCTGTATTTAAGGACGACTCATAAATTTCAACCGGGGCTCCCACAAATTTCCTCTCTAGTTTCCCGCAATGTCCTCGGATATATCTGACCAGTACACAAAGATTTGTCTACCTTCAAACACAACAGCACCTTCAGTACTTCCTCGACGGTAACCCTGACTGCTCTCATGATACTTCTAGTGCCTGCTGCAATTTCCTCTGTCCTATTGTCTTTATCCTCGGTAAATACAGAGGAGAAATACACATTGAGGACCATGCCCATCTCCTGTGGCTCCACACAGAGGTGACTGCTTCTATTCCTGAGAGGTCCCACTCTCTATTTACCTTTCCCCGCCTTATGTATTGATATAATCTTTTGGGATTGTCTTTTATGCTACCCACCAGAGAACTTTTTGCCCTTCTGATCTCCTTTTTTAGTTTGCTACTTAGTTTCTGAAACTCCTCCAGGGATGCACTTGAACCCAGCTGCCTATACCTGTCCCGTGCATCCTTCTTGTTTTTGACTAACGTCTCAATTTCCCTCATTAGGCAAGCTTCCTTATGTTTTCCTGCTTTGCCCATCACTCTAACGGGGACATATGCATCCTGAGCTTTCGTCAGTACACTTTTAAAAACATCCCACTTGGCCAATGTTCCTTGCCCCTCAAATAACCTTCTGCAGTCAACTTGAGCGAGACCTTCTCTCATACCCTCAAAGTTGGCCTGACCCCAGTTGAGTTATGGACCCCTTGGTCCCGATCCATAACTATCTTAAACCAAATCGATCTGTGGTCACTGGTCTCAAAAGGCTCCTCCACACACACTTTATTAACTTGCCCTTCCCAATTTCCCAATACGAGACCCAGTGTTGTCCTCTAATGTGTGAGGGCCTCCGCATACTGTTTAAGAAAACTGTCCTGAACACTTTTGAGGAATTGCACCCTATCTGAACCCTTCACGCTATGATTTTCCCAGTCTATATTGGGAAAGTTGAAATCCCCTACTGCAACACTTTTATTTGACCTGCAGCTGTCTGCAATCTCCCAGTATATTTGTTCTTCTAATTCCCGTTGACTATTCGGGGGTCTGTAGTACACCCCCAACAAGGTGATCATCCCTTTCTTGTTCCTCAGCTCCACCCATATAGCATCAGTAGACGAAATGTCCATAATGTCACCTCTGAACACAGCCGTGACATCCTCCTTACCCAACAATGCAACCCCCTCTCCTCTTTTACCCCTCACCTCTGTCTCTCCTGAAGCTCCTGTACCCCGGGAACATTGAGCTGCCAGTCCTGCCCCTCCCTTAACCAGGTTTCAGTCATGGCTACAACATCCCAGTCGCATTGAACAATCCAATGATACAGAAATCCGAATCCCTTCCCCATGTACCAACTCCTCAGCTATATATTCCTATTCTTACCTTCACTAGCATGAGGTACTCAAAGCAATCCTGGGATCACAACCCTGCAAGTCCTGGTTTTCAGTCTTCTGCCCAATAAGCGAGTTTGGTATTTCAACTGGGCATGCCCAGGTCATGCATCATTCGGGATAAACATTCTCGCCAGCTGAGCTACTAGTCTGCCTGCGTCAGATTAAATATATTTTTACACATAAATTATGAATAAAGATAAGAAAACGTTTAAAACACAAGTAATATTTTCGTATTGTTTGAGCACGTTTCCTGTTTACTGAGCTGGAGCTGGAGAGCTGTCCAGAGCAGGACAGGGAAGCAAGGTCACCTAGGTGAAATAAAGGATTTTTACAGTATTCTAGTTGGTGTTTTCATTGAACGGACTAAGGGGTGCAAAAATCGGATTTAACAATGTATCTACACACTGTAAATGGATCGATTGTAAGGATGCATTGTCTGTCTGCTGACTAGTTAGCACCCAACAAAAGCTTTTCACTGTACCTCAGTACATGTGGCAACAAAGTAAACTAGACTGCTTCTCGATTTCTCTTCTCAAAGCAAGAGACCCTGTATGTTTACGAAATCTGTTTCTCTCATGATTTTGTACACCTCTATAAGATCACCCCTCCTGCAGCATAAGGAATAGAGTCTTAGCTCAACCTCTCCCCGTACCTCAGCCTTTCATCCCCACCTCCCTCGTCCCATCGCAGGAATATGGTAAAGAACACGCTGGGAATGAGGAGGGCCTTGAAGCATGGGCCGCAAAACATGGGCTGCAGCCCCCCCCACATTTTTGGCTGGACATGTTTCAATGTCTCCGGCTTTCAACGAGGCACTGCTGTGTTCTGAGCAACCTGGTCGTGGGTGTTGGAGAGCCAGGGCGGAGGGTGGGATGGAAGCAGTAGTAGCGGCGGGGCAGATGCAGACGAGGAACCAGGGCTGGCGAGTGCTTACTGGGCTGGTGAGTCGCTCGCTGCAGCTCCAGCAATGGAGCAACCTCAGTGCAAGAGTACCGGGCCGTCGGAGGCTTTCGGAAGCGTTGCGCTGCTGCCGTGAGAGTCTCTATGCCAAATTTGCCCTGGTGACTGACGGGCTGTGGCTCGGTGCATCCTGGATGACAACCAGTGGCTGCTGGAAGTAGGTACCAAGCACTGGGTAGAAACGGTGCAAGATAATGGCCTTCAAATGGTGGTAGTTTGAGAATGAGGCCAAACTTTCTTCTGCCAGAGAGTTGTGAATCTGTGGAATGTTCTGCCATGGAAGGCAGTGGAGGCCAATTCACCGGATGTTTTCGAGAGAGTTATTGTAGATTTAGCTCTTAGGGCTAACGGAATAAAGGGATATGGGGAGAAAGCAGGAATTTGGACAATCAGCCATGATCATATTTAATGGTGGTGCTGGCCCAAAGGGCCAAATGGCCTATTCCTATTGTCTATGTTTCTATGCTTGAGTATATGGCAATAAAACTTGACACTTGATTTTGAAGCATTCATGCATGGTGGAGGTATAATGTAGTAATTGAGTGATACAGTGTGAAAACAGGCCCTTTAGTCCAACTTGCCCACACCTGTCAACATGTCCCAACTGCATTACCTGCTTTGGTCCATATCCCTCCAAACCTGTCCTATCCATTAAGCAGTCTAACTATTTCTTAAATGTTGGGATAGTCCCTGCCTCAACTACCTCCTCTGGCAGCTTGTTCCATACACCCACCACCCTTTGTGTGGAAAAAGTTACCCCTCAGATTCCTATGAAATATTTTCCCCTTCACCTTAAATCTGTCCCCTCTGGTCCTCGATTCACCTACTCTGGGCAAGAGACTCAGTGCAATGAAATGGATATTTCTAATGCATTTTAGATGTCTTAGTTTAAAAAAATGAACGTTTCCACAAACATTTATTAATGTCATCATTTGATGATTCTAAATTCACATCAAAACAAAATATGTCAATAGGAGAATGCATACTTCCAAAATACTCTGATTTGTTTCCCCAAGCAAAACATAATTTGTATGACTTTGCAAAATCAGGAAATGTTATGATTATTTTCCAATTACAAAAAAAAAAAATATAGCACTTGAAATTATAACATATTTAAAAGTTATTTTGTCAAATTTTAGGTACCGTGCTAGGCACTGGCGTGGGAGGGGGGGGGGATATATGCCCCCACATTTTGAGGTGGGGGATGGTCTGTTTTGTTATCCCCCAGTTTTTGGAGGTTGAGCAATAACAGAAACAAAAATCACCTGCTCCAATCTCTCGTAGGCCCAACGTTATCTTAAAAAAAACTTCAAACATAAAACATTGAAAAATACTACAATGCACTAAAACATGATATTAATACATCAAATTTCAAAAAGTCCTTTCTGTGGGAGGGGGGAGTTGGCCCCCGCTCAGTTGTTCCACTCCCTCGCCAGCTGCCCCCAAGCCCAGTGATCACTTTCAAAAACACTCTGCGGGCCCTGGGAAGGCCCATAAAACGTCACTGGCAAGTTGGATTAAACAGACCTGACCCAAGGATAAAGACAGATATTTTGTCAGGAATTAGAGGCCGGTGTGGCTTCACCTCCCACTGCAGGAAGCACCGAGGGAGACGATACAAAGACACTGAGACTGAGGGAGACACAGACCGTGACATTGAGGGATCCAGTTTGACCAGATCCTGAGACTGGGGAAGCCATAGACCCTGAGACTGACGTAGACACAGACCCTCTAACCCTTGGAGTTTTCCACTAACTCCCGGTGACTTCCATTTCCCCACATTTTACTAGATCTACCGTGTCCCTGTCCACCTGTTCAGCCTGTCCACCTCCCACGAGAGTCTCTTTACAACCTCCTCATAGCCAGTTCATTTAAACACCACATCTAGATTTAAAATTCATGAAGAATAGAATTGTGCCTCCAATTCTAGGGGTGAACCTCCCCCTAATGTGCCCAATAAGCAGGATCGAATCCTGGACGTGATGAACATCAGCACTGACCGCAGAACCAACGGTCGCAGTCACCTGTGGACCTGCTGTTGTCTCAGCAGCTGCTGTGTTTAGACACCCCGTGTACATACCGCACAATCAACCTTCCTGTTCACCATGTTGGAGCCTCAGCAGGTTGGTCGACTGTGTGAATCCCTTCTCGCACTCGGAGCAGGTGAATGGTCTCTCCCCGGTGTGTACGCACTCGTGCGTTTGCAGGTTGCATGATAGACAGAATGTCTTTTCGCACTCGGTCGGAACAAGCATACAGTCTCTCCCCAGTGTGAATTTGTTGATGTGTCAGAAGGTCCTTTGACTGAGTGAACGCTTCTCCATCCTCAGAACAAGTGTCTCTCCCCGGTGTGAACCCGCTGGTGTATCAGAAGGGCCGATGAATCAGTGAACCCCTTGCCGCACTCAGAGCAGATGAGCGGCCTCTCTCCGGTGTGGATGCGCTGGTGAAGGAGAAGTTTGGATGAACGTGCAAATCCCTTTCCACATTCGGAGCAGGTGAAGGGTCTCTCCCCTGAGTGAACCTGCTGGTGGAGCTTCAGACTAGATGACTGGTTGAATTGCTTCCCACACTCAGAGCACTTGAATGACCTCTCAATTGAGTGAACCGTCTGGTCAGATGACTGAGTGAATCCCTTAATGCACCTGGAGCACGGGGTGATATCCCCCTGTGTGAACCCACTGGTCAATAATGGAGATGATCGGATGAATCACTTTTTTTCTTCTTTCACGTTGGTAAGTCTTTGGAATTCAGTGCCAATGAGATCTCGAAAGTCTGAACCATCAGTCGCGTTGCAAACTTGTTCACAATCTGTCCGTCCGTGGAGTCAGCGCAGTGGAAATAATGGCGGTTTAATTATCCACAACCCCAAGCGAAAGGGAAGGCGCTCTATTCTGACAGCGCATCTGCACCGCCCTGTGGTCAGTCGCAGAACCTCGGGTAGACTGGTACAAAGATAATAGAGCTCTATACGGTGATTTCACGAAAGGTCACTGGAGCGTAGATCCGCACCCACGTGACTGAAAATTTAAACTGGAGTACACTTGGTACTTCCGGTACATGTTAGTGAATGGGAAAACACACACTTTCACACCCGTTAAAAACATCGAAAACGGCCAGTTTTTGAGCTGCAATTTACTGTGCCAGTCGGGGTGACCGTGTGGAACAGCTACCTAAATTTGCAGTCCAAAAAAAAGATAGAAACTAAAGTAAATTCAAGAGGGAGCTGAAGGTGCAAAACCAGCGGAAGTGCTTTGCGGACATTTGTCGTGGAGATTTAAAGATCCAAAAATATCGGGAATTATCGCGTTTGCTCGCTGCATTTCATCAAAAGTAAGGCATTATTGACTTTTTTATCTTTATTCATTTGTTATATGAAAAGTTTTAAAAGTGAAAAATCCGTCAGTAAAATTGCAAAATTGCCCATGGTTCTCAGGTGGGTTTTAACATGCAAAATGAAAACGCTTCTGAAGCTACATTTACCATTTAAATAATCGTAAACTATCAATGCGTTTTGAAATACATTTTACTCAGATGCAAGCTAAGGAATGGGATAATTGTCAGCTGTTAGTTGGTCAAAATTAGGACATTTTATTATTTGCCAAAATCAGGATTGTTGACATCATTCCATGCTGCAGGCTTGTCTGTTATTAGATGATAAATAAATAAATAAATAAATAAGTAGTTTGGGTGAATGTGCAGGCTTTAAACAAGAAACATTGATAAATATATTTTGGGAAATAATAAAATGTCCTAATTTTTTCACAGGATGGAAAGGGTCTGAATATTTCTGTAAATGTGATATTTCAATTATTTATTTTTAATTACTTTGCAAAAAAATTTAAACTCCTGTTTTAGCTCTTAGATTAAGAGGTATTGTGTGTAGATTGATGATAAAAAATAAAATAATTGTATCCATTTTAGAATAAGGCTGTAATGTACAACATGTGGGAAAAGTGAAGGGGGTCTGAATACTCTCTGAATGCATTGTATACTCAACACTCTGACGGATGATGGCCAATGTGCCAAAAGCCTATTTGACCACCTCTGACTCAACCCTCAAGGAACCGTGCACCTCCACTACAAGATTACTCTGAACTACAACACTCTACAAAGGCCCATCGTTCACTGTGCAGGTCCTGCCCTTGTTAGACGTCCCAAAATGCAACACCTCACATTTTTCTCTATACAATTCCATCAACCATTCCCCTGCCCACCTGGCCAATCGATTAAGATCCTGCTGCAATATTTCACAACCCTCTTCACTATCTTCAAACCCACTCGCATTGGTATCATCAGCAAACTTGCTAATCTTGCCCCGTATATACTCGTCTAAATCATT
The DNA here is from genome assembly GCF_028641065.1 of Leucoraja erinaceus. Classification (NCBI taxonomy): domain Eukaryota; kingdom Metazoa; phylum Chordata; class Chondrichthyes; order Rajiformes; family Rajidae; genus Leucoraja; species Leucoraja erinaceus. Next base: position 104,577 of record NW_026576083.1, on the reverse strand, counting down.
GATGCAGGTGGGAAACAGTAACGTGCCCAGCACCTAACGCTGAGATACAACATGAGTCACAGGCCTCCAGTCCAAGAAGCAACCCTGCGCCATCACTCTGCTTCCTTCCATGAAGCCAATTTGGTATCCATTCAGTTATCTCTCTTAGGATCCCGTGCGACATAACCTTCCAGACCAGCGTACAATGCGGAACCTTGTCGAACGCCTTACTGAAATCCATGTATATAACATCGACAGCTCTGGTCTCATCGGCCTTTTTGATCACCTCTTCCAAAACCTAATCAGATTTGTGAGACACAAACTCACACGTACAAAACCATGCTGACTATCCTAAATTAGTCCTCGCCTTTCCAAATCCCTATATAGCCTATCCCTCAAAATATTCTCTGGTAGATTTCCAATAACGGATGTTAAGCTCACCGGCCTATAGTTCCCAGCATTTTCCCTGCAGCCCTTCTTGAATAGAGGCACACATGTACCTCCCTCCAGTCTCCCGGCACCTCTCCTGTGTTTAACGACGACTGGTGAATTACAACCTTCGGCAATTTCGTCTCTAGTTTCCGATAATATCTTCGGATATATCTGATCAGGCCCAGGAGATTTACACACTTGTACCATCAGTACTTCTCCAAAGGTAACACTGACTACTCTCAAGCCATTTTCATTCACTGCCCCAAGTTCATCCATCCTACTGTCTTTGTCCTCGGTAAATGCAGAGGAGAAATACTCATTGAGGACCTTTCCCATCTCCTGTGGCTTTACACAGACGTGGCCGCTTTGAGTCCTGAGAGGTCCCACTCTCTCTCGAGTTGCCCTTTTCCCTCTTATGCATTAATAACATATTTTGGGATTGGCCTTAATGCTGCCCGCCAGAGCTATCGTTTTTGCCCTACTGAGTTAATTTTTAGTTTATTCCTTAGTTCCCCAAACTTCCTCCAGGGATGCAATTTGTCCCAGCTGTAAATACCATGCATCCTTTTTGTTTTTGACAATTGCCTTAATTCCCTCGCCAGCCAAGCTCCCTTACGTGTGCTAGCTTTGGCTTTCACTCTAAAAGGGATGTACATATCCTGAGCTTTTTTCAGCACATTTTAAAAACATCCCACTTGGCAGATGTTCATTTCCCCTCAAATAACCTGCTCCTGTAAATCAAGACCTTCTCTTTTACCCTCACAGTCTTCCCCAATTGAGCATTTTAACACGTGGGTCCTCTCTGTTCCCATCCATAAATATATTAAAACTAACTGAAATCTTTACAGGAAGCAGGGTGGGAAGAAGTAGATTCCATTCGAATTTGAATAAAGACAGATTTATACTAAACTTTAATTGGACTATTTTCCTTCCTGAAGAGAAAGATAGGTTTTGTTATGAATGTCCTAAAGAGGAACCGGGGAGCGGGCTACAACAGTTTTAGACTGAAACGTCTCAACTGCACATTTTATTCAGCAAGGCGGGGTTATTGACTTTAAATTAGATCGCCAAATATGCGCGGTGGTTAAGTCCAGCTTCTTTCACCTAAGAAAGCTGGCGAAGGTGAAGCCCATTCTTGAGCGGCAGCATTTTGAGACAGTAATCCATGCCTTTTTTACATCTAGGCCGGATTACTGTAACGCGCTCTATTTTGGAGTTGCTCGTTCTTCACTGGCTCGTCTCCAGTTGGTTCAGAATGCTGCTGCTCGTCTTTTAACAGGGACTCGAAAGAGGGAGCACATATCGCCAATTCTGGCCTCCCTCCACTGGCTCCCGGTGCACTTTCGAGTTCATTTTACTTCGGAGTCACGTGAGTGACTTCGTGAAGAAGCCCGCCACAGGACGCATTGCGGCATTACGTTTCAGCATGCAAAGCGGCAGCCGGGAGTCAGGGCTCCCGAAGAAACGAGAAAAAAATCTAAGTTTAGGTAAGTACTTACCTTTACTGTTACAGCCCCTTTGCGCCTGCTTGTTTCCCGCAGGGCGTGCAAGCGGCCCCCTTGGACTCCGGGAGGAGTTTTCCGTTCGAGGGAGGGGAGGAAAGACGCTACCAGGGAGAGAGAGCGCCGGCGGACCATGAATGGGAGCTGTGCCGGTGCCGGTAACTCTCCACAGGGGCGACATCAACAGCGCAGGAGACGGCGCTAGCACTGTGTTGGGGTCCCCTCAGTCCTCGCTCGCTCGCTCGCGAGTACTGTCCAGGTGAGGCAGGCAGGCGGGCGGGAGGAGGCTTCCGACATTTGCAGAGCCGTCAGGGGGACCCACTGTACAGTGCTGGCGTGGAGTGTGCTGCAGCCCGAGTGCAGGTGAGCAGCAGCCCGAGTGCAGAGAGAGAGAGAGAGCAAGGACCGCTAATCAGCGCCCCGCTCCCGACTCTGCACCAAGCCCGGCAGCATCAGCTGCGGGCTTGGGGGGGGGGGGAAATGCTGCACCTGCCCGCTGGACGAAAGGACGTCGTTGGGCAGCAAACAGGGGTGGACCGCTTAGCGGGCGGTCCGCAAACCCGACACCGCGACCGAGCCAGCCCGCTAGCACCTGAGCAGCGGGCTGGATGTGTGTAAAACCCGGCGGTGGAGCCGACATCGGACTGGGACGTCTCTCCACCCAGGAGGGGGAGAGACAGCCGCCTGAGCTGCAGGAGCGGCTCTTGGGCATTGGAAAGGTGAGTTTGCAGTTGTGTTTTATTACAGATTTCAGGAACTCAACGCAAAAAACTCGCAAAGAGAAACTGCCCCGCTCCAACTCTACCAGCGGGGCAGCAACCGGCGGCAGCGTCGCTCGCAGAGCGTTTTCGCTATCCCTGAGACCGAGCCAAGCCAGTCTCGCCAGAGCCTACACGGCGGACTGGGAAAGCGGCCAGCAAGCCAAACGGCCGGTCGTCTCCGATTCGTCGGAGGGGGACATGTCTCTACCAAAGCAGAGAGAGACAGCCGCCTGAGCTGCACTTAGCAGCTCCTGGAGGAGAAGGTCCACCGGGAACAGCAGCGCTCCCGGCGAGACAGGACAGGCACCTCCTCCATAGTGTCGTTCAGGCACTGCCCTTTGCTACCCTCATACCACGGGTTGGAGCAGGAGGCTAGCATTGGTGACCAGGGCAGGGCTGGTCTGCAAATGGGGCAGGCGGACAAAATCGGGAGTATGCATGAGGTGCAGGATCAGGAACAGCTGTTGGGTGTCGTGGACCGCTTTGTAGCAACCCCACGGGCTGGAGCACCGCCGGAGCCAAAACAATGGCAGCCAGCAAGAATATACAGCACCAGAGAACTATGAGGCCCTTAAGGGGAATAAGCCTAAAACAGCAAAATCTGGAAGTTGTGGGGGCCCTTATGCGGGCATAAAAACTCAAGCTACAGCGGATGCGAAGGCTCCTGATGTCAGCTATCACAGCCTATGCTTGTTCTGTGGAGATAACGAGATCAACACATGCCACCAGAAAGTGCTGGTATTAAGGTGTACCACGATTCGAACTAAATAATCTCTGAAGGGAAATACAACACCTGCCCTCAATCTCAAAGATGCAGGCTTGAGCAAAGCCCAGCAGCGGAGGCAGACTCACTGCTATTTGGGAGAGATCTGAACAAAAAGCTGAAGGGGATCGAAGAGGTATCAAAAACCTTCGGCATCATGAGGGCAGGCCAAGGGACGAGCAAACCACGACTTTCGATAACCTAACAGCAGCACCTCACGGCATCTACCAGTCTATGTCTAGAATATGGGACTGGTGAAAGCTTGGGGCCGCACTATCCCCAAAGATCTTTTAGATCAGGGCCCGCCGCGGACCCCCTGGAAAATGCACCCCCCCCCAACGTCGCCAGCACATCCTCAGAACAAAAGCACTCAGAAAACAGAAAACACAAAACCGCCAATAACCATGGAGGTAGGTGGGTCTGGTTCCTACCAGCATATAGAGCGCTTTCTTGGACTATCTTGGCTTTCATATTAATTCAGTCCACGTAACTATAAGGATGCCAAGAGACAACATAGTTGAATTGGCACAAACAAGCACAAAGTAATGGTCAAACTACCAACTACTCGACAAATAACAGAGTAATTGGGAAAAAATGGTACCATTTCTGTCTACATCATTCAGATGTTAGTATCAAAAACAACATATAGGTTGTCATTGAGCATCTCATGAAGTTACCCACTGAAGTAATATCAGAAAGACAGTGGTGGGGTTACCACTTATACTGGGCATTAATTATCTAAAAAAATGTTCGGGTGAATTTTATGAGTTTTAAAGCACTTGCATGTATGGGTATAAATAGACTACACTATGGAGGTGGCCTATATTAACCATATGGCAGCATAAAGTCGGTATCATATGAGAAGTTGGTCAAACCAATTTGGCAATGGTATATCCATAGATGTATTTGACTATCAACAACTTACCTGGGTGGTAAGCAAAATACAGTGACAGACACCAGGTCACATAATATTAAGGACTACATCAATTAGATGTTTTCATATAAAGTTAACAAAACTATTAAGCTATATGATGCAACAGATATTAATGCATTTCATTGTCGCTGTACTGTACACTGACAATGACAATTAAAATGGAATGTGAAACTGATATCGATTATTTGCATTAACGCTATATCACCAGGTGTTCGGGGATGTCCTATGTATGTCGCGGGGGGAAACCAGACCCTGGGCCAGTGGAATCCTCATTAAAAAATTTTCTCTGGGACAGATAGTTCCAGCAGAAAGATCGTCAGCTATATCTATTAACTTTTCTGACCTATAGGTCATGTTGTCATTCAAGAATGTATTTATAATATTGATAGACAAATGCGTTCACGCTGCATTGGTGAAATTAATTCTATGTATTTTTCCCTTCTGCCTCACCAATCGAGAACAACGCACAGTAAAAAAGGATTCTGCTTCAGGTATTTGATAGTACCTGACGGACTTACGCAGCCTTGTTTCACTTCACGCCATGACATGGCTGTTGAAACTTGGATGGTGTTTTCCAGTACCCAGAATTATTAATATCGGAGTCGGGCACAAATCAACCTGTGCCATGAGAAATAAGCTCCTGAGCTGCAGATTCTGCGCAAGCCTCTGGGACTGGGATTGTTATACTGAATAATCGACACCATGTCAGCATCCTTTTGAACATCCACTGGACTACAACAATTGTCCAGCATCAAGAGAAGTACTGCAAGGATAAAGGGGAAAACCTACTCATCCGATACAGGTACTACGAACTGGAATTCCTGGAGAACCTTCATCACGATGAAGGATTCGGCTACAGTGCCATCAACACAGGTAGAATTACCCTGCCTGTTCTTTTTCAAAACAGCTACAGGACAACAGGCCATGGGGTCAGTGGCTGGAGGTAAATTTGAAGGGTATTAAAACTCTAAAACCCTAGACTAGGTACACCTATATATGGGATGTCACAGTGGTTAACCACACTTCAGGGGATCCCACCAGCCAGAGCCCTAAACCTGAACCTTCTATGCACTAAAAACATATGTTAAAGGCACATGGAGCAGCACAGAGTGTCCAGTCATTACTCCTATTTTCAACTGGACACCATGCTCACAGCTTCAGACCAGATCTCTATCATTTGTTCAAGGAATGGTCAAACCAGACCAGGAACACCTTATCCAGTCATAAAACCGGGCTACCCGCCAGAAAACACGGTATGTGCCGAGACCCTATTACCTTACATAGACACAACCTAATTATTCGAGGGAGATGAAAAGCCTTGTGGGTTGGTCACAAAACACCTTGTGGTCGGGTAACAAGCCTTTTTTGAAATGGCTCAAGCAGGTTAAAGCTTCTGGGATAAAACTAACATGTATAAAGTTGTCATCCCACAGGAGAAGCTTCCACGTCAACGGCAAAAGAATGGACGTGCCTGTAAACCACATCCTGGCTACAGCAGAATAGTGGGGGTAAAACGTTCAGAGAAATAAATTATTATAAACTGTTGACAAAACCTGTTTTTTATTTGCAGGAAGATTCCAATCTGCAAATATTCAAATTAGCCAAGGGGAGCATTTAAAATTCTTCAGTGTTATTGTAAAAATACCATTGTTTTTTTCTATAAACAGAATAATTGGTTGATTATGATAAACACGCTTCCATCCCTCAAATTGTTATTTTCTGCAAGCGACAAAAATACAATAAAGAAACCAAACACGGATTAGCCTTTTGGACCATTTAAATCGCAAGTAAGTTTTCTGTTGGTACTCTTCAGAATTAAAATTACCACCCTCACGGGATTTTTTCCAAAGCAAATTTTTCCATTATATTACTCAATTCCAATTCAGAAGATACTGCAATTTCAAGGCTTGTTTTTGACTCTGAAAACAGGTAGATAAAATTATATCATTGTTACTCACGCTCAATGAGGAATTTGATTACCGGCCAAAGTCCGTCTCCACGGATGGCATTCAATGACTATTTACATGATGGTGTTATACTCTAACGGAAATGGAATATTACTTGAAGCTCAAAAAATAAACCTCATTGGGTTTGCTGCTTATTCATGGTTGTCGTGTGTATCTGCAGGGCTAAAGTTACGGGGCACACCGTGCTTCGACGTGGAGGTCGGTTGTGAGCCTTACCAGCCCTGAGGTGATTAGATTTTATGAGGAGTTCCACTAATCCCACCCTCTCTCATCAGTCCTTTGTGAGTCTCTTTATTCTTTACTATGTTACTTCAAATACTTGTGTCTATCTGTGATTCCACACCGCTGCTTTGAAGTTATGCCGCAATGCGTCCTGGGGCGGGCTTCTTCACGTAATCCCTCATCGTAACTCCTCATAAAATACAGATCAAACTTCAAACTAGTAAGTTCTCGTTTAATCTTACTATTTTAAGTTACTGTTATTTGTTTTTAAATCTCTGAATGGGCTCGCCCCGCCTTACCTCTCTGAGCTGCTCCACCCATACGCTCCTGCCCGGTCGCTCAGGTCAGCTGGTCAGCTGCTCCTGGAGGTACCGAGGTCGAGTCGGAGGCTCAGAGGGGATAGAGCCTTCTCAGTTGCTGCTCTGGCACTCTGGAACACCCTGCCGTTGCACATCAGACAGGCCTCCTCACTGTCCATCTTCAAATCCAGTGTTAAAACACATTTGTACTCCCTGGTTTTTGACCATGCCTGAGACTTTGCTTCTGTTTTTGGTGTTTTTGATGTTTCTTTATTTTACATGTCTTTTCGTACTATTTCTTTTGATTGTTATTTTTGGTGTGTATTAACTTTTTTGTCAATGATTAGTGATGTACAGCACTTTTTTGCAACTATGTTTGTTTTTAAAGTGCTCTATAAATGAAATTATTATTATTTATTATTATTATTATTGTCTTTGGATTGGATTGGATTCGATTTTTGGATTGGATTCCTTTATTGTCATTCAGACCTTTCGGTGTGACCGAAATTTCGTTGCCTGCAGTCATACATATAATAATAAATAGCAAACCATACAATAAACACAAATGAACATCCACCACAATGAGTTTACCAGGCACCTCCTCACTGTGATGGAGGCAAAAGTCTTAAAGCCTCGGTTTCTTCCCTCCTTGTTCTCCCTCTGCACTCTGAGCAACAGGTGTTGAGGGAATAGTTAATAGAAAGTGTCGTGAGCGTGTCTACTTTGGACAAGGAAGAAACTGTTACCATGAGCTGGTTGGTCGATGGCCCGGGACACAGATATAAATTGAACTGAATTCAAATTATGTCAAATTGTGCACGAGTAGGATGAGGTAGAAGTATAATGATGCCCGGGCGATGTGAGTGTTTCACCTGAATCCTGAAGTTACCCCCTCTTAATTACTGTTTTGTTCGGAACAATGATTACACAATCAAGAACACAGGCACGTGCCTTGAGTAATTACTCAGGGTAAGGCAGTCAGTCGGCTTTAAAACAAAATCTTAAACCGCGCATTCGCAGCTTGTTCTCCTCTCTGTAAAGATAAAAAATATATAAAAAATAAAGTAACAATTGAATTTTCCCAAAGCTTCCAAATGTCCTTCATTCAGAATTACTGAATGGGTGGGGGTGGAGGGTGACGCAGGTAGATAGATGGTGGAAAAAACGGGAGCATACCGGGACAAGTTGAATCAGTTGTAATCTTATTGAATGACTAATGAATGAATGAATGATTGAATAAGTTTATACTAATATTAATTCAAGGGGCCAATTGGGGGAGAGCTGCTTTCACAGCGTGTGGAGAGTCTGGCCAGGGGTAAAGTTGCGGGGAGGGCACGAGCATTGACAAGAAGGTGGTCGGGGATCATGCCAGCAACCCACTCACTCACCGCTGCCGCGGCGCTCCTGCGCGGAGCCACCACATTGCGGCCGTGGAGGGAAGCAGCTCGGGTGGCTACGAGCGGCCGCCGGGACCGGACAGCAGAACTGACCGCCATTTCAGCGCCTTCCGCCGGAATCGAAATTTGTGATTTTTTTTGTCCACTGAAGAAATGGCGGGCAAGTTTGGACAGTGTATTTCCTGCAGGATGTGGAAAGTCAGGGGCAATGCTGTTGCCTCTGGAAACTACGCCTGCGGAAATTGTGCCCAGGGGAGGAACTCTTGAAAGAACGTGTTGGGGAACTGGAACAGCGGTTGAATGACCTCACAGCCATCCAGAAAACGAGAGTTTCGTGGACAAGTCCTACATCGAGTTTGTCAAACCAAGGATACAGGAGGAGCGAGGTGGGTGCCTCTGAGAAAGAGGAGTAAACGTGGAGTGCAGGAGATCCCGGTGGCCGTACCGACTGAAAACAGGTACACCCTCTTGGGGGCGGACGACACGATTGAGTGGTAGCCAGAGGCTGTGATTCCAACCCTGATGCCCAGGCGCAACGGGGAAAATTTACGCCAGGTAGAACCATAGTGGTGGGAGACTACATCGTCAGAGGTGCGGATAGAAGATTCTGCGGCAGCAGGCAAGCCTCCAGGATGTTGTATTGCCAACCTGGTGCCAGGGTTCAGGACGTCGCTGCACGGCATCCTCAAGAGTCAAGGGGAGCAGCCGGGGTTTGTTGTGCATATTGGCACACGTGATATAGGTCGGAAGAGGAAGGAGGTTCTGCAGCAAGCATTTACGGATTGGGTAGAAGCCTGAAAAGTAGGACCTGCAGTGCAGTGATCTCAGGGTTGTTTCCAGTAACTCGTAACGGTGAAGGTAAGAACAGGAAGATAGGGGGAATGAATGAGTGGCTGAACAGTTGGTGCAGGCGGCAGGGATTCAGATTTTTGGATTCTTGGGATATCTTCCTGGGCAGGGCTGATCTCTATAAAAGGGACGTGTTACATCTAAACTGGAGGGGGCCCAACATCCTGGCAGGAAGTTTGCTAATGTTACATGGGATGGTTTAAACTAGATTGGCAGGGGGGTGGGATCGCGTGCAGGACTGAGGCACGTGAGAGGCTAGAGGTTGGTATGGAGGGTGGTGTGGGAAAGGTTAGTGGACAGAATAGGCAGGTGAAAGGCTGAAAGCGAGGAAGGAAGGTTGGTTTAAACTGCACGTATTTCAATGCAAGGGGCCTGACGGGTAAGTCAGATGATCTTACGGCATGGACAGGTACGAGCGACTGGGACATTACAGCCGACAGAAACTTGACTAAGGGAGGGGCTGGACTGGCAGCTCAATGATTCGGGGTACATGAGCTTCAGGAGAGACAGGGGTGGGGAAAAATAAGATGGGGGGTTGCATTGTTGGTTAAGGAGGATGTCATCGCTGCGTTCAGAGGTGACATTACGGGCGGTTCGTCTACTGAGGCTATATGTGAGGAGCTGAGGAACAAGACATTGATGATCACCTTGTTGGAGGTGTACAACAGACCCCAAATAGTCAACGGGAATTAGATGAACAAATGTGCCGGGAGATTGCAGACAGCTGCTGGTCAAATAACGTTGTTGTAGTGGGGGCTTTCAACGTTTCCAATATTGACTGGAGAAAATCATAGCGTGAAGAGTTCAGATGGGGTGCAATTCCTAAAATGTGTGGAGGCCTCAACACGTGATAGGGCAACGCTGGATCTGGTTTTGGGAAATTGGGAAGCGCAAGTTAATGAAGTGTGTATGGAGGGGCCTTTTGGGACCAGTGACCACAGTTCGATTAGCTTTGAGATAGTTATGGATCGGGACGGAAAGGGTTCACGTGTTAAAATGCTCAACTGGGGTAAGGCCAACTTTGAGGGTATGTGAGAAGGTCTTGCTCAATTTGACTGGAGCAGGTTATTAGAGTGGAAAGGATCATTGACCAATTGGGATGTTTTTAAAAGGGTACTGACGAAAGCTCAGGCTGTGTTCGTTCCCGCTAGTGTGAAGGGCAAAGCAGGCAAATGTAAGCAAGCTTGGTGGACGAGGGAAATTGAGACGTTAGTCAAAATCAAGAAGGATGCATGGGACAGGTATAGTCAGCTGGGTGCGGGCATTCCTGGGAGTGCTTCGGGAATTAAGGATTAAACTAAAAAAGGAAAAGAGAAGAGCAAAAAGGGGCTATGAGGTAGCTCTGGCAGGTAGCACTAAGAACAATCCCAAAAGATTTTATAAAAACATAAGGGGGGAAAGGGTAACTAAAGAGAGTGTGGGACCTCTCAGGAATCAAAGCGGTCATCTCTGTATGGAGCCATGGGAGACGGGCAAGATTCTAAATGAATATTTCTCCTCTGTATTTGCCGGGGAGAAAGACAGCAAGAGAGGTGAAATTGGAGCAGTCAGGGTCAGTCGAAGAAGTACTGAAGGTACTGTCGTGTTTGAATGTAGACACATCTCCAGGGTCTGATCTGATATATCGGAGGACATTGAGGGAAATTAGAGAGGAAATTGCATGAGAAATTTACGAGTCGTCCTTAAATACAGGAAAATGCCAGTAGTCTGGAGGGTGACAAATAGAGACATAGAGACATAGAAAATAGGTGCAGGAGTAGGCCATTCGGCCCTTCGAAACTGCACCGCCATTCAATAAGATCATGGCTGATCATCCAACTCAGTATCCCATCTCTGCCTTCTCTCCACACCACCTGATCCCTTTAGCCACATGGGCCACATCTAACTCCCTCTTAAATATATCCAATGAACTGGCCTCAAATACCTTCTGTGGCAGAGAATTCCACAGATTCACCACTCTCTGTGTAAAAAATGATTTTCTCATCTCGGTCCTAAAATACTTCCCTCTGATCCTTAAACTGTGACCCCCTAGTTCTGGACTTCCCCAACATCTGGAATAATCTTCCTGCATCTAGCCTGTCCAACCCCTGGAAGTGTCTTGAGAGCAGTCAGGGTCACTGTCGAAGAAGAACTGAAGGTACTGTCGTGTTGAATGTAGACAAATCTCCAGGGCCTGATCTGATATATCGGAGGACATTGAGGGAAGCTAGAGAGGAAATTGCTGGACTTCTGTCGTACTTCTTTTCAAGAAGGGCTGCAGGAAAAATGCTGGGAACTCTAGTGCCGGCGAGCTTAACATCTGTTGTTGGCAAGTTACTGGAAATTATTCTGAGGGATAGGATATACAGACATTTGGATGGGCAAGGGCTGATAGGGATATTCAGCATGGTTTTGTTCGTGGAAGTCATGTCTCACAAATCTGATTGCTTTTTTGAAGACGTGACTAAAACCGTTCATGTGGGCAGAGCTGTAGATGTTGTGTACATGGACTTCAGTAAAGCGATTGACGAGGTTCGGCATGCTAGACTGCTCTGGAAGGTTAGTTCGCATGGAATCGAAGGAGAGATGACTGAATGGATAGCAAAGTGGCTCCATGGAACGAAACAGTATATAATGGTGGAAGGTTGCGGCTCAGACTGGATGTCTGTGACTAGTGTGAAGAAGGGTCTCGACCCGGAACGTCACCCATTTCTTCTCTCCAGAGATGCTGCCTGACCGCTGAGTTATTCCAGCATTTTGTGCCTGGCTGCGACTGGTGCTGTGCCCCAGGGTTCGTTGCTGGGCCCGTTACTGTTAGTCATCTACATCAATGATTTGGAGGGGAACATCCAGGGCAAGATTAGCAAGTTTGGTGATGATTAAAACGTTAGTGGTTTTGCATATAGTGAAGATGGTTGTGAACGATTGCAACAGGATCTGGAGCGATTGGCCAGGTGGGCGGAAGATTGGTTGATGGAATTTAATACATAGCAGTGTGAGGTATTGCATTTTGGGACATTGAACAAGGGCAGGAACCTACACACTAAATGGTAGACCTCTGGTTAGTGCTGTAGAGCAGAGGGATCAAGGAGTACAGGTCCATGCTTCCTTGGACGTCGAGTCGCAGGTAGATAAGGTGGTCAAAAAGGCATTTGGCACTTTGGCCTTAATCAGTCAGAGTGTTGAGTATAGAAGTTGGGAGGTCATGTTGCAACTTTTAGAAGTATACAAAATCATGAGAGGAATAGATCGATTAGATGCACAGTTTATTGCCCAGATTAGGAGAATCGAGGACCAGAGGACATTGTTTCAAGGTAAAGGGGGAAATATTTAATAGGCATCCGAGGGGTGACTTTGTTACACAAAGGGTGATGCGTGTATGGGTCAAGCTGCCAGAGGACGTAGTTGAGGCTGGGACTATTCAATCATTTAAGAAACAATTAGACAGGTATAGGACAGATTTGGAGGGATATGGACCAAACGCAGGTGTGGGATTATTGTAGCTGGGACATTGTAGTCCTGCGTGGGCGAGTTGGACCGAATGGCCTGGGTCCTCACTGCAACGCCCCATTACACTAAAACAAAATCGTCAGGTGTAGCATTTCTATTGAACCAATGTTTAGTTTCGGTTCATGGGAGGTTTGAACAGCAGACCATGTTCCATGAAATGTACCCAATGTTCTAGGAAACGATTAATATTAACCGCACTCTCCTTTTCATCCATTGAGACAGCCAAGGTCTTTTGCCTTCTATTGTTATCTGTACCTGCCGTTATGGTGATCGTTCGATTTTTGGCATCGCACCGATCTTAAAGAGTGGGGGGAAAGCATTGCGGAAGAGCCTTATTGCGTGGGTGGCAGTAAGCAAAGGCGAAGCAAACCTGATAACGACATGTGTATTAAGACGGGACTAAGGCGGCCGCTCAGTGTATCACAGCCCGTAGAGGAGGCAGTCTACCCACCAAGTACGTATGGGATACCGACACACAGCGCCCCCATCCCCTATAAAACAGAAATAAAGCAGCCAACCAGAATTCAATGAGCAATTGGTCCACCAAACAGAGCATATGAAACCCAACGTTCTGAATCCTAAGATTACGCTCCTCATTATTAACCGAAGAATAGCCATCATTTCCATAAGTGTCTGACGAAGGGCCGCGACCCTAAACCTCACCCATCCCTTCTCTCCAGAGATACTGCCTGATCCACGGAGTTACTCCAGCATTTTGTGTCTACCAATAATTCCTATAATGTTGAGCCCGTCTGGGTCTTGGAGATAAGATCTATGGAGAGCTAGACTTTATGTCACATCTTTGTGGGATCTATGAAGAGCTAGCCGTCTGGTTCGAATAGTTTTCACTGCAGAAAGCAGAGGGTGATGGTGGAAGGTTCAATTTCAGACGGGAGGACTGTGACTAGTGCTGTGCCTCGCGGATCGGTGATGGGCGGAGTGGTATAGGCAGAAACTTACATAACATTTATAAAGTATCTGCACGAGCATTGCGATCGCCAACCTATGGAAAACTATTAACCAAGTCTTTCTTGTTTAGGTCTCTTAATCTGAGGAAATACACTCTTGCCATAGAGGGAGTACAGAGAAGGTTCGCCAGGCTGATTCCTGTGATGTCAGGACTTTCATATGAAGAAAGACTGGATAGACTCGGCTTGTACTCGCTAGAATTTAGAAGATTGAAGGGGGATCTTATAGTAACGTACAACAGTTTTAAGGGGTTGGACAGGCTAGATGCAGGAAGATTGTTCCCGATGTTGGGGAAGTCCAGAACAAGGGGTCACAGTTTAACGATAAGGGGGAAATCTTTTCGGACCGAGATGAGAAAAACATTTTTCACAGAGAATGGTGAATCTCTGGAATTCTCTGCCACAGAAGATAGTTGAGACCAGTTCATTGGCTATATTTAATAGGGAGTTAGATGTGGTCCTTGTGGCTAAAGGGATCAGGGGGTATGGAGAGAAGGCAGGTACAGGATACAGAGTTGGATGATCAGCCATGATCATATTGAATGGCAGTGCAGGCTCGAAGGGCGGAATGGCCTACTCCTGCACCTATTTTCTATGTTTCTATGTTTCTATGTTTCTAATTAGTATGAGAAGAGAAGAATGCTTTATGATCGATGTGGGCATGATGAGCCAAAGTGCGCGCTTCAGTGCTGTTTCTTCTGACGACTCTTTTGTTTAATTTTAATCACATTGGCGATCAGGCGTAATGTCGGAAACACGTGGGTAAAGAAACGACAAATGAAGAAGCACTTACAAGGATGGACAACGCGGTACGTAACCCTTGGTAACTACCGTGCAGTGCGGAATAAATTATGTTCTTAAATCCCTTAGTGTGAATGGCAAATTACTCTAATATGCGTGTTAAAGATATGACGCCATAGTCCCAAATGCAGTTCACACGAATATCGTGGGGAAGAAGATCTGTCTGCACCTCCTCCAACCTCATCTACTGCATGTGTTGATCCAGGTGTCAACTACTCTACGTCGGCGAGATCAAGCGTAGGCTCGGCGATGGTTTCGCTGAACACCTCCGCTCAGTCCGTCTTAACAAAACTGATCTCCCGGTGGCCCAGCACTTCAATTCCCCCTCCCATTCCCCAAGCTGACCTTTCTTTCCTCCATTGTTAGAGTGGGGTCCAGCGCAAATTAGAGGAACAACGCCTCATATTTCGCTTGGGTAGTTTACACCCCAGCCATATGAAGGTTGACTTCTCTAATTTCGGGTAGCACCAGAGTTCTCTCTATGCCCCTCCACCTTCCCAGTCTACCCACTGTTCCAACTTTCTCCGCCTACTTTCTTCCTTTGTCCTACCCCGTCTAAAGGAGGGTTTAGTCCCGAAACGTCGCATATTCCTTCTCTCCATAGATGCTGCCTCGCCTGCTGAGTTCCTCCAGCATTTTGTATCTACCTTCGACTTTGCCAGCATCTGCAGCCCTTTCATTGACCTGTATGGAAGTTTGACACGAGGGCACCGTTATGTCGTGGCGTCATCTTGACGCTGCAATCTTGGGATGGAGCCTTAACGTAGACAATTATTGTTAAATCAATTGGCTCACGCAGGCAATTCTTCCCCGGAACTGAGCCAACGTGGACTGTTCAGACTGACGGCCGCCACCTGGATCAAATCAATCACGAGGTCCGCCCCCCCCCCCCCCCCCCCCTTCCCCCCCCCCCCCCTCCTCGGATACCAAACCATAGCCGCAAGTATAAATATGGCAAATTATGCGATCGGATTTACAATCTTTTCCACCGCCACCGTGACCCCGACAAGAGAAAACGCAGAAGATGACAAATGCCTTTTTTAATAGTTTTTGGAATGCTGCTGCTGACTCAACTGATTGCAGGGGCATTCGACGGGCATCGCGGTGAGTCAACGCGTTGGAGAGCGTGTTTCTTTTTCAAATCCACCGATAGCAGCGTTAGCAGAAGTTTGACGTTAGCCTGCTCAGGTCTAAGGTCGGCTCACTAATTTCAATGCTTAAGTTGTGCGAGGTATGATTGTGATGAAGTGTGCAGATATTATCCGATAATGGTCGAGACAGCATACAGTAGATTGGTTCCGAATATCGAGTGTGTTCTGAGTCCCAGAGGCCATCCAATGATGTTCCTGTGCGGACGTGCATCAAACTGACTGGTCTTGGTGTTCCTCTAATAATCCCCTCTTTCGACAAATATCTGGGACCAAAAGGTCAGGTTCGCATCTAGGCTTCCTCTCGCTGAGTGCAGTGCATGAGGATAACCTCAGGACCACATCTAGTTGGTCATGTTAAATGCATATGTGATGTCTACGCCAGTCTGGTTCCTCATTCACCATTTACCATTCTCGTGCGGTGAACAGGGAGATTCGCTAAAAGTTTGCACAGGGTTGGGGGCACCCAGTTAATCTGCAAACCCGCACGTTTTTGGGAAGTGGGAGGAAAGCGGAGTATCCAGCGGAAACCCGCGCGGTCACAGGGAAACCCTGCAAACTCCGAATTGAGTGCATCTGATGTGAGGATCGAACTCGGGTCTCTGGCGCTGTGAGGCAGTAGTTCTAACAATTACGCAACTGTGTCCACCAGTATTTGTATTGTCGGCAAGAGTGATAGCATTTTCACTGCCTGACCGCCGTCAATACACATTGCGAGTATATGAACCTTCAGCATGTATCCCTGTGTATATTTACAATTATGCTCTCTTCCGCAAAGACCGCTCCCTCCGTAACTCCCTTGTCAATTCTTCCCTTCCCTCCCGCTTCACCCCTTCCCCGGGCACTTTCCCTTGCAACCGCAAGAGATGCTACACCTGTCGCTTTACCTCCCCCCTCGACACCATTCAAGGACCCAAGCAGTCGTTCCAGGTGCGTCAGAGGTTCACCTGCACCTCCTCCAACCTCATCTATTGCATCCGCTGCTCTAGATGTCAGTTGCTCTACATCGGTGAGATCAAGCGGAGGCTTGGCGATCGTTTCGCCGAACACCTCTGCTCGGTTTGCACTAACCAACCTGACCTCCCGGTGGCTCAGCACTTCAACTCCCCCTCCCATTGCGTATCCAACCTCTTTGTCCTGGGTCTCCTCCCAGGACACAGTGAGCTGCAACGAAAATTGGAGGAACAGCACCTCGTATTCCGCTTGGGGAGTCTGCATTCTGGTGCCATGAACAACGATGTCGCACAATTCTGTTAACCCTTGCTGTCTCCTCCCCTTCCTACCTCAGCCCTCGGGCTCCTCCTCCTCCCTTTTCCTTTCTTCTCCCCGCCCCACCCCCTATGAGTCTGAATAAGGGTTTCGGCCATAAAAGTTGCCTATCTCCTTCGCTCCATAGATGCTGCTGCACCCGCTGCGTTTCTCCCACATTTTTGTGTACCTATGATCTCACAACATCAATAACACAATCATCTCTTTTCTTTCGCCAATATTCTCTCCTTGCCCTGTGTTAATCAGGCAAGGTGATGAAAACGGCATGGACGGCAGGCTCGCATAAATTCTGGTACTGCCTTTACTCAGCCCATCTCGCTAATGACCATCTGAAAAGATGTTCACTAGTGCAGGAATTCGGCACAAGCAATGCTTAGCCCAAGCCACCAAATAATGTTTCCTATTAGCTTAATTTTCTTGCATGTTTGAAAAGGTTTTTTTTCATCACTAGCACCCAAATGCAAACGCAGAGGAGGAGTGTGCAAATTCGGCTGTTTTGTCCTGAGCGAGAAGCTGTTAAATATCTTGTGCCCCAATGGCACAGCGTGCTGCAGGCGAATTTAGAAATCATGGCGTGTTCGGCTCGAATCTTGTCCCGCTCTTCAGCTCACCTACATGTGTCCGTGGAAAACAATTGTCCGAGGAACTGGACCAATAAATAAAAGTAGTTGCATTGATCACAGCTTATTTCCTGGTTCTCTGTTACTCCTTAAAAAAAATCGCCTGCGCACAGGGTGGCCACGGGAGAGTTCAACTATAGGTGAGTGCATCCTAGTTTCTCAGGGAGTGGAGCATTGAGGTAGTGCAGCGTAGGTTCCCCAGGTTAATTCCTGGGTAAATACAAAATGCTGGAGTCACTCAGTGGGAGAAGCAGCATCTCCGGAGAGAAGGAAAGGGTGATATTTCGGGTCGAGACCCTTCTTCGGACTGATGTCAGGGCAGTGGGCGGTACAGCGATAGAAAATAGTCGGAGACAGTAAGACTGGTGGAAGAACTGTGTAGGAGGAGGGTGTGGAGAGAGAGGGAAAGCAAGAGCTACTTGATGTTAGAGAAGTCAGTGATCATACCGCCGGGGTGGAAGCTACCCAAGCGAAATATGAGGTGCTGGTTCTCAAATTTTCGCCGGGCCTCATTCTGACAATGGAGGCGGCCCAGGACAGAAAGGTCATATTGGGAATGAGAGGGGGAGTTAAAGTGCTGAGCGACCGGCAGATCAGGTAGGTTAACGCAGATTGAGCGTAGGCGTTCAGCGAAGTGATCGCCGATAGGTTAATTACCGGAATGGCAGGACTGACATATGATGAAAGAATGCGTCGACTGGGATTTTATTCACTGGAATTTGGAAAAATGAGAGGGGATGTTATAGCAACAGATCCAGAGATCACAGTTTAAGAATAAGAGACACTAAGGAAGACATAAATAATTTGCCGGAAATAGCAGGGGACCGCGGGTCAAAGGAGTTGGAGGAATTGAGTGAAATCCAGGTTAGCCGGGAAGTGGTGTTGGGTAAATTGAATGGATTAAAGGCCGATAAATCCCCAGGGCCAGATAGGCTGCATCCCAGAGTACTTAAGGAAGTAGCTCCAGAAATAGTGGATGCATTAGTAATAAGCTTTCAAAACACTTTAGATTCTGGAGTAGTTGCTGAAGATTGGCGGGTAGCAAACGTAACCCCACTTTTTAAGAAGGGAGGGAGAGAGAAAATGGGGAATTACAGACCAGTTAGTCTATCATCGGTAGTGGGGAAACTGCTAGAGTCAGTTATTAAAGATGGGATAGCAGCACATTTGGAAAGTGGTGAAATCATTGGACAAAGTCAGCATGGATTTACGAAAGGTAAATCATGTCTGACGAATCTTATAGAATTTTTCGAGGATGTAACTAGTGGCGTGGATAGGGGAGAACGAGTGGATGTGGTGTATCTGGACTTCCAGAAGGCTTTCGACAAGGTCCCACATAAGAGATTAGTATACAAACTTAAAGTACACAGCATTGGGGGATCAGTATTGATGTGGATAGAGAACTGGCTGTCAAACAGGATGCAAAGAGTAGGAGTAAACGGGTCCTTTTCACAATGGCAGGCAGTGACTAGTGGGGTACCGCAAGGCTCAGTGCTGGGACCCCAGCTATTTACAATATATATTAATGATCTGGGTGAGGGAATTGAAGGCAATATCTCCAAGTTTGCGGATGACACTAAGCTGGGGGGGGGGGGCAGTGTTAGCTGTGAGGAGGATGCTAGGAGACTGCAAGGTGACTTAGATAGGCTGGGTGAGTGGGCAAATGTTTGGCAGATGCAGTATAATGTGAATAAATGTGAGGTTATCCATTTTGGTGGCCAAAACAGGAAAGCAGACTATTATCTAAATGGTGGCCGACTAGGAAATGGGGAGATGCAGCGAGACCTGGGTGTCATGGTACACCAGTCATTGAAAGTAGGCATGCAGGTTTAGCAGGCAGTGAAGAAAGCGAATGGTATGTTAGCTTTCATAGCAAAAGGATTTGAGTATAGGAGCAGGGAGACTCTACTGCAGTTGTACAGGGTCTTGGTGAGACCACACCTGGAGTATTGCGTACAGTTATGGTCTCCAAATCTGAGGAAGGACATTATTGCCATAGAGGGAGTGCAGAGTAGGTTCACCAGACTGATTCCTGGGATGTCATGACTGTCTTATGAAGAAAGACTGGATAGACTTGGTTTATACTCTGTAGAACTTAGGAGATTGAGAGGGGATCTTATAGAAACTTACAAAATTCTTAAGGGGTTGGACAGGCTAGATGCAGGAAGATTGTTCCAGATGTTGGGGAAGTCCAGGACAAGAGGTCACAGCTTAAGGATAAGGGGGAAATCCTTTAAAACCGAGATGAGAAGAACTATTTTCACACAGATAGTGGTGAATCGCTGGAACTCTCTGCCGCAGAGGGTAGTCGAGGCCAGTTCATTGGCTATATTTAAGAGGGAGTTAGATGTGGCCCTTGTGGCTAAGGAGATCAGAGGTTATGGAGAGCAGGCAGGTACGGGATACTGAGTTGGTTGATCAGCCATGATCATATTGAATGGCGGTGCAGGCTCGAAGGGCCGAATGGCCTACTCCTGCACCTAATTTCTATGTTTCTATGTTTCTAAGAATAAGGGATATGCCATTTAGGACTGAGATGATGAAACACATTTTCACCCACAGTGTTGTGAATCTGTAGAATTCTCTGCCACAGAAGGCAGTATAGGCCATTTCACTGGACATTGTCAAGAGACAGAGTTTGATTTAGCTTTCAGGGCAAACGGGGTCAATGGATATGGGGAAAAATAGGAAAGGGATACTGATTTTGGATGATCCGCCATGATCATATGGAATGGCGGTGCTAGTTGGAAAGGCCGAAAGGCCTACTCCTGCACATATTTTGTATTTTTCTGCGTTCTATGTTTCTATAAGGAAAACTATGAGAACCATAGGAAATATTCATAGATAGCCAGGTGCAAGGTCAAAATGCAAGAGTAGATCATATATAGGTGATGATGTAGAGTTGTAGTATTTCCTGATGGGCATCAGTATGGCAAATGTCCAGCGTAGGCGCAACAACAGGAAGCAAAAGTACAGGTCCACGGTTCCTTGAACGTCGAGTCACATGTTAATAAGGTGGTCAAAAAGGCTTTTGGCACTTTGGCCTTAATCAGTCAGAGTATTGAGTATAGAAGTTGGAGGTCATGTTGCAACTTTTAGACGTATGCAAAATCATGAGAGGAATAGATCGATTAGATGCACAGTCTATTGCCCAGATTAGGATAATCGAGGACCAGAGAACATTGTTTCAAGGTAAAGGGGGAAATATTTAATCGGCATCCGAGGGGTGACTTTGTTACACAAAGGGTCAAGCTGCCAGAGGACGTAGTTGAGGCTGCGACTATTCCATCATTTAAGAAACAATTAGACAGGTATAGGACAGATTTGGAGGGATATGGACCAAACGCAGGCGTTGGATTATTGTAGCTTGGACACTGTAGTCCTGTGTGGGCGAGTTGGGCCGAATGGCCTGTGTCCTCAGTGCAACGCCCCATTACACTAAAACAAAATCGCCAGGTGTAACATTTCTAGTGAACCAATGTTTAGTTTCAGTTCATGGGAGGTTTGAAGAGCAGACCATGTTCCATGAAATGTACCCAATGTTCTAGGAAACCATCAATATTAACCGCACTCTCCTTTTCATCCATTGTGACAGCCAAGGTATTTTGCCTTCTATTGTTATCTGTACCTGCCGTTATGGTGATCGTTCGATTTTGGCATCGCACCGATCTTAAAGAGTGGGGGGGAAGCATTGCGGAAGAGCCTTATTGCGTGGTGGCAGTAAGCAAAGGCGAAGCAAACCTGATAATGACATGTGTATTAAGACGGGACTAAGGCGGCCGCACGGTGTATCACAGCCCGTAGAGGAGGCAGTCTACCCAGCAAGTACGTATCGGATACCGACACACAGCGCCCCCATCCCCTATAAAACAGAAATAAAGCAGCCAACCAGAATTCGATGAGCAATTGGTCCACCAAACAGAGCATATGAAACCCAACGTTCTGAATCCTAAGATTACGCTTCTCATTATTAACCGAAGAATAGCCGTCATTTCCATAAGTGTCTGACGAAGGGCCGCGACCCTAAACCTCACCCATCCCTTCTCTCCAGAGATACTGCCTGATCCACGGAGTTACTCCAGCATTTTGTGTCTACCAATAATTCCTATAATGTTGAGCCCGTCTGGGTCTTGGAAATAAGGTCTATGGAGAGCTAGACCTTATGTCACATCTTTGTGGGATCTATGAAGAGCTAGCCGTCTGGTTCGAATAGTTTTCACTGCAGAAAGCAGAGGGTGATGGTGGAAGGTTCAATTTCAGACGGGAGGACTGTGACTAGTGCTGTGCCTCGCGGATCGGTGATGGGCGGAGTGGTATAGGCAGAAACTTACATAACATTTATAACGTATCTGCACGAGCATTGCGATCGCCAACCTATGGAAAACTATTAACCACGTCTTTCTTGTTTTGGTCTCCTAATCTGAGGAAAGACACTCTTGCCATAGCGGGAGTACAGAGAAGGTTCACCAGACTGATTCCTGTGATGTCAGAACTTTCATATGAAGAAAGATTGGATAGACTCGGCTTGTACTCGCTAGAATTTAGAAGATTGAAGGGGGATCTTATAGTAACGTACAACATTCTTAAGGGGTTGGACAGGCTAGATGCAGGAAGATTTTTCCCGATGTTGGGGAAGTCCAGAACAAGGGGTCACAGTTTAAGGATAAGGGGGAAATCTTTTCGGACCGAAATGAGAAAAACATTTTTCACAGAGAATGGTGAATCTCTGGAATTATCTGCCACAGAAGGTAGTTGAGACCAGTTCATTGGCTATATTTAATAGGGAGTTAGATGTGGCCCTTGTGGCTAAAGGGATCAGGGGGTATGGAGAGAAAGCAGGTACAGGATACTGAGTTGGATTATCAGCCATGATCATATTGAATGGCAGTGCAGGCTCGAAGGGCCGAATGGCCTACTCCTGCGCCTATTGTCTATGTCTCTATGTTCCTATGTTTCTAATTAGCATGAGAAGAGAAGAATGCTTTATGGTCGATGTGGGCATGATGAGCCAAAGTGCGCGCTTCAGTGCTCTTTCTTCTGTCGACTCTTTCGTTTAATTTTAATCACAATGGCGGTCAAACGTAACGTCGGAAACACGTAGGTAAAGAAAAGACAAATGAAGAAGCACTTACAAGGATGGACCACGCTGTACGTAACCCTTGGTAACTGCCGTGCAGTGCGGAATACATTATGTTCTTAAATCCCTTAGTGTGAATGGCAAATTACTCTAATATGCGTGTTAAAGATATGACGCCATAGTCCCAAATGCAGTTCACACGAATATCGTGGGGAAGAAGATCTGTCTGCACCTCCTCCAACCTCATCTACTGCATCTGTTGATCCAGGCGTCAACTACTCTACGTCGGCGAGATCAAGCGTAGGCTCGGCGATGGTTTCGCAGAACACCTCCGCTCAGTCCGTCTTAGCAAAACTGATCTCCCGGTGGCCCAGCACTTCAATTCCGCCTCCCATTCCCCAAGCTGACCTTTCTTTCCTCCATTGTTAGAGTGGGGTCCAGCGCAAATTAGAGGAACAACGCCTCATATTTCGCTTGGGTAGTTTACACCCCAGCCGTATGAAGGTTGACTTCTCTAATTTCGGGTAGCACCAGAGTTCTCTCTATGCCCCTCCACCTTCCCAGTCTACCCACTGTTCCAACTTTCTCCGCCTACTTTCTCCCTTTTTCCTACCTCGTCTGAAGGAGGGTCTAGTCCCGGAACGTCGCATATTCCTTCTCTCCCTAGATGCTGCCTCGCCTGCTGAGTTCCTCCAGCATTTTGTATCTACCTTCGACTTTGCCAGCATCTGCAGCCCTTTCATTGACGTGTATGGAAGTTTGACACGAGGGCACTGTTATGTCGTGGCGTCATCTTGACGCTACAATCTTGGGATGGAGCCTTAACGTAGACAATTATTGTTAAATCAATTGGCTCACGCAGGCAATTCTTGCCCGGAACTGAGCCAACGTGGACTGTTCAGACTGACGGCCGCCTCCTGGATCAAATCAATCACGTCCCCCCCCCCCCCCCCCCCCCCCCCCCCCCCCCCCCTCCTCGGATACCAAACCATAGCAGCAAGTATAAATATGGCAAATTATGCGATCGGATTTACAATCTTTTCCACCGCCACCGTGACCCCGACAAGAGAAAACGCAGAAGATGACAAATGCATTTTTAATAGTTTTTGGAATGCTGCTGCTGACTCAACTGATTGCAGGGGCATTCGACGGGCATCGCGGTGAGTCAACGCGTTGGAGAGCGTGTTTCTTTTTCAAATCCACCGATTGCAGCGTTAGCAGAAGTTTGACGTTAGCCTGCTCAGGTCTAAGGTCGGCTCACTAATTTCAATGCTTAAGTTGTGCGAGGTAGGATTGTGATGAAGTGTCCAGATATTATCCGATAATGGTCGAGTCAGCATACAGTAGATTGGTTCCGAATATCGAGTGTGTTCTGAGTCCCAGAGGTCATCCAATGATGTTCCTGTGCGGACGTGCATCAAACTGACTGGTCTTGGTGTTCCTCTAATAATCCCCTCTTTCGACAAATATCTGGGACCAAAAGGTCAGGTTCGCATCTAGGCTTCCTCTCGCTGAGTGCAGTGCATGAGGATAACCTCAGGACCACATCTAGTTGGTCATGTTAAATGCATATGTAATGTCTACGCCAGTCTGGTTCCTCATTCACCGTTTACCATTCTCGTGCGGTGAACAGGGAGATTCGCTAAAAGTTTGCACAGGGTTGGGGGCACCCAGTTAATCTGCAAACCCGCACGTTTTTGGGAAGTGGGAGGAGAGCGGGGTATCCAGCGGAAACCCGCGCGGTCACAGGGAAACCCTGCAAACTCCGAATTGAGTGCATCTGATGTGAGGATCGAACTCGGGTCTCTGGCGCTGTGAGGCAGTAGTTCTAACAATTACGCAACTGTGTCCACCAGTATTTATATTGTCGGCGTGAGTGATAGCATTTTCACTGCCTGACCGCCGTCAATACACATTGCGAGTATATGAACCTTCACCATTTATCCCTGTGTATATTTACAATTATGCTCTCTTCCGCAAAGACCGCTCCCTCAGTAACTCCCTTGTCAAGCCTTCCCTTCCCTCCCGCTTCACCCCTTCCCCGGGCACTTTCCCTTGCAACCGCAAGAGATGCTACACCTGTCGCTTTACCTCCCCCCTCGACACCATTCAAGGACCCAAGCAGTCGTTCCAGGTGCGTCAGAGGTTCACCTGCACCTCCTCCAACCTCATCTATTGCATCCGCTGCTCTAGATGTCAGCTGCTCTACATCGGTGAGATCAAGCGGAGGCTTGGCGATCGTTTCGCCGAACACCTCCGCTCGGTTTGCAATAACCAACCTGACCTCCCGGTGGCTCAGCACTTCAACTCCCCCTCTCATTGCGTATCCAACCTCTTTGTCCTGGGTCTCCTCCCAGGACACAGTGAGCTGCACCGAAAATTGGAGGAAGAGCACCTCATATTCCGCTTGGGTAGTCTGTATTCTGGTGCCATGAACAACGATTTCGCACAATTCTGTTAACCCTTGCTGTCTCCTCCCCTTCCTACCTCAGCCCTCGGGCTCCTCCTCCTCCCTTTTCCTTTCTTCTCCCCGCCTCCCCCATCCCCTATCAGTCTGAATAAGGGTTTCGGCCCGAAACGTTGCCTATCTCCTTCGCTCCATAGATGCTGCTGCACCAGCTGCGTTTCTCCCACATTTTTGTGTACCTATGATCTCACAACATCAATAACACAATCATCTCTTTTCTTTCGCCAATATTCTCTCCTTGCCCTGTGTTAATCAGGCAAGGTGAAGAAAACGGCATGGACGGCAGGCTCGCATAAATTCTGGTACTGCCTTTACTCAGCCCATCTCGCTAATGACCATCTGAAAAGATGTTCATTAGTGCAGGATTCGGCACAAGCAATGCTTAGCCCAACCCACCAAATGATGTTTCCTATTAGCTTAATTTACTTGCATGTTTGAAAAGGTTTTTTTTCATCACTAGCACCCAAATGCAAACGCAGAGGAGGAGTGTGCAAATTCGGCTGTTTTGTCCTGAGCGAGAAGCTGTTAAATATCTGGTGCCCCAATGGCACAGCGTGCTGCAAGCGAATTTAGAAATCATGGCGTGTTCGGCTCGAATCTTGTCCCGCTCTTCAGCTCACTTACATGTGTCCGTGGAAAACAATTGTCCGAGGAAATGGACCAATAAATAAAAGTAGTTGCATTGATCACAGCTTATTTCCTGATTCTCTGTTACTCCTTAAAAAATGTGCCCGATGTTGGGGGAGTCCAGAACCAGGGATCACAGTTTAAGAATAAGGGACACTAAGGAAGACATAAATAATTTGCCGGAAATAGCAGGGGACCGCGGGTCAAAGGAGTTGGAGGAATTGAGTGAAATCCAGGTTAGCCGGGAAGTGGTGTTGGGTAAATTGAATGGATTAAAGGCCGATAAATCCCCAGGGCCAGATAGGCTGCATCCCAGAGTACTTAAGGAAGTAGCTCCAGAAATAGTGGATGCATTAGTAATAATCTTTCAAAACTCTTTAGATTCTGGAGTAGTTCCTGAAGATTGGCGGGTAGCAAACGTAACCCCACTTTTTAAGATGGGAGGGAGGGAGAGAGAAAATGGGGAATTACAGACTAGTTAGTCTAACATCGGTATTGGGGAAACTGCTAGAGTCAGTTATTAAAGATGGGATAGCAGCACATTTGGAAAGTGGTGAAATCATTGGACAAAGTCAGCATGGATTTACGAAAGGTAAATCATGTCTGACGAATCTTATAGAATTTTTCGAGGATGTAACTAGTAGCGTGGATAGGGGAGAACCTGTGGATGTGGTGTATCTGGACTTCCAGAAGGTTTTCGACAAGGTCCCACATAAGAGATTAGTATATAAACTTGAAGTACACGGCATTGGGGGTTCAGTATTGATGTGGATAGAGAACTGGCTGGCAAACAGGAAGCAAAGAGTAGGATTGGGGGTAAACGGGTCCTTTTCACAATGGCAGGCAGTGACTAGTGGGGTACCGCAAGGCTCAGTGCTGGGACCCCAGCTATTTACAACATATTAATGATCTGGATGAGGGATTTGAAGGCAATATCTCCAAGTTTGCCGATGACACTAAGCTGGGGGGCAATGTTAGCTGTGAGGAGGATGCTAGGAGACTGCAAGGTGACTTGGATAGGCTGGGTGAGTGGGCAAATGTTTGGCAGATGCAGTATAATGTGGATAAATGTGAGGTTATCCATTTTGGTGGCAAAAACAGGAAAGCAGACTATTATCTAAATGGTGGCCGACTAGGAAAAGGGGAGATGCAGCGAGACCTGGGTGTCATTGTACACCAGTCATTGAAAGTAGGCATGCAGGTGCAGCAGGCAGTGAAGAAAGCGAATGGTGTGTTAGCTTTCATAGCAAAAGTATTTGAGTATAGGAGCAGGGAGGTTCTACTGCAGTTGTACAGGGTCTTGGTGAGACCACACCTGGAGTATTGCGTACAGTTTTGGTCTCAAAATCTGAGGAAGGACATTATTGCCATAGAGGGGGTGCAGAGAAGGTTCACCAGACTGATTCCTGGGATGTCTGGACTGTCTTATGAAGAAAGAGTGGATAGACTTGGTTTATACTCTCTAGAATTTAGGAGATTGAGAGAGGATCTTATAGAAACTTACAAAATTCTTAAGGGGTTGGACAGGCTACATGCAGGAAGATTGCTCCCGATGTTGGAGAAGTCCAGGACAAGGGATCACAGCTTAAGGATAAGGGGGAAATCCTTTAAAACGGAGATGAGAAGAACTATTTTCACACAAAGAGTGGTGAATCTCTGGAACTCTCTGCCGCAGAGGGTAGTCGAGGCCAGTTCATTGGCTATATTTAAGAGGGAGTTAGATGTGGCCCTTGTGGCTAAGGGGATCAGAGGGTATGGAGAGAAGGCAGGTACGGGATACTGAGTTGGTTGATCAGCCATGATCATATTAAATGGCGGTGCAGGCTCGAACGACCGAATGGCCTACTCCTGCACCTAATTTCTATGTTTCTATGTTTCTAAGAATAAGGGATATGCCATTTAGGACTGAGATGAAGAAACACATTTTCACCCACAGTGTTGTGAATCTGTAGAATTGTCTGCCACAGAAGGCAGTATAGGCCATTTCACTGGACATTGTCAAGAGACAGAGTTTGATTTAGCTTTCAGGGCAAACGGGGTCCAGGGATATGGGGAAAAATAGGAAAGGGATACTGATTTTGGATGATCCGCCATGATCATATGGAATGGCGGTGCTAGTTGGAAAGGCCGAAAGGCCTACTGCTGCACATATTTTGTATTTTTCTGCGTTCTATGTTTCTATAAGGAAAACTATGAGAACCATAGGAAATATTCATAGATAGCCAGGTGCAAGGTCAAAATGCAAGAGTAGATCATATATAGGTGATGATGTAGAGTTGTAGTATTTCCTGATGGGCATCAGTGTGGCAAATGTCCAGCGTAGGCGCAACAACAGGAAGCAAAAGTACAGGTCCACGGTTCCTTGAACGTCGAGTCACATGTTAATAAGGTGGTCAAAAAGGCTTTTGGCACTTTGGCCTTAATCAGTCAGAGTATTGAGTATAGAAGTTGGAGGTCATGTTGCAACTTTTAGAAGTATGCAAAATCATGAGAGGAATAGATCGATTAGATGCACAGTCTATTGCCCAGATTAGGAAAATCGAGGACCAGAGAACATTGTTTCAAGGTAAAGGGGGAAATATTTAATCGGCATCCGAGGGGTGACTTTGTTACACAAAGGGTCAAGCTGCCAGAGGACGTAGTTGAGGCTGCGACTATTCCATCATTTAAGAAACAATTAGACAGGTATAGGACAGATTTGGAGGGAAA
Organism: Leucoraja erinaceus; assembly: GCF_028641065.1. NCBI lineage: Eukaryota > Metazoa > Chordata > Chondrichthyes > Rajiformes > Rajidae > Leucoraja > Leucoraja erinaceus. The sequence goes on along the minus strand of NW_026576083.1, from coordinate 76,297 downwards.
TGGACCAAACGCAGGCGTTGGATTATTGTAGCTGGGACACTGTAGTCCTGTGTGGGCGAGTTGGGCCGAATAGCCTGTGTCCTCAGTGAAACGCCCCATTACACTAAAACAAAATCGCCAGGTGTAACATTTCTAGTGAACCAATGTTTAGTTTCAGTTCATGGGAGGTTTGAACAGCAGACCATGTTCCATGAAATGTACCCAATGTTCTAGGAAACCATTAATATTAACCGCACTCTCCTTTTCATCCATTGTGACAGCCAAGGTCTTTTGCCTTCTATTGTTATCTGTACCTGCCGTTATGGTGATCGTTCGATTTTGGCATCGCACCCATCTTAAAGAGTGGGGGGAAAGCATTGCGGAAGAGCCTTATTGCGTGGGTGGCAGTAAGCAAATGCGAAGCAAACCTGATAATGACATGTGTATTAAGACGGGACTAAGGCGGCCGCTCAGTGTATCACAGCCCGTAGAGGAGGCAGTCTACCCACCAAGTACGTATCGGATACCGACACACAGCGCCCCCATCCCCTATAAAACAGAAATAAAGCAGCCAACCAGAATTCAATGAGCAATTGGTCCACCAAACAGAGCATATGAAACCCAACGTTCTGAATCCTAAGATTACGCTTCTCATTATTAACCGAAGAATAGCAATCATTTCCATAAGTGTCTGACGAAGGGCCGCGACCCTAAACCTCACCCATCCCTTCTCTCCAGAGATACTGCCTGATCCACGGAGTTACTCCAGCATTTTGTGTCTACCAATAATTCCTATAATGTTGAGCCCGTCTGGGTCTTGGAAATAAGGTCTATGGAGAGCTAGACCTTATGTCACATCTTTGTGGGATCTATGAAGAGCTAGCCGTCTGGTTCGAATAGTTTTCACTGCAGAAAGCAGAGGGTGATGGTGGAAGGTTCAATTTCAGACGGGAGGACTGTGACTAGTGCTGTGCCTCGCGGATCGGTGATGGGCGGAGTGGTATAGGCAGAAACTTACATAACATTTATAACGTATCTGCACGAGCATTGCGATCGCCAACCTATGGAAAACTATTAACCACGTCTTTCTTGTTTTGGTCTCCTAATCTGAGGAAAGACACTCTTGCCATAGCGGGAGTACAGAGAAGGTTCACCAGACTGATTCCTGTGATGTCAGAACTTTCATATGAAGAAAGATTGGATAGACTCGGCTTGTACTCGCTAGAATTTAGAAGATTGAAGGGGGATCTTATAGTAACGTACAACATTCTTAAGGGGTTGGACAGGCTAGATGCAGGAAGATTTTTCCCGATGTTGGGGAAGTCCAGAACAAGGGGTCACAGTTTAAGGATAAGGGGGAAATCTTTTCGGACCGAAATGAGAAAAACATTTTTCACAGAGAATGGTGAATCTCTGGAATTATCTGCCACAGAAGGTAGTTGAGACCAGTTCATTGGCTATATTTAATAGGGAGTTAGATGTGGCCCTTGTGGCTAAAGGGATCAGGGGGTATGGAGAGAAAGCAGGTACAGGATACTGAGTTGGATGATCAGCCATGATCATATTGAATGGCAGTGCAGGCTCGAAGGGCCGAATGGCCTACTCCTGCGCCTATTGTCTATGTCTCTATGTTTCTATGTTTCTAATTAGCATGAGAAGAGAAGAATGCTTTATGGTCGATGTGGGCATGATGAGCCAAAGTGCGCGTTTCAGTGTTGTTTCTTCTGTCGACTCTTTCGTTTAATTTTAATCACAATGGCGGTCAAACGTAACGTCGGAAACACGTAGGTAAAGAAAAGACAAATGAAGAAGCACTTACAAGGATGGACCACGCTGTACGTAACCCTTGGTAACTGCCGTGCAGTGCGGAATACATTATGTTCTTAAATCCCTTAGTGTGAATGGCAAATTACTCTAATATGCGTGTTAAAGATATGACGCCATAGTCCCAAATGCAGTTCACACGAATATCTTGGGGAAGAAGGTCTGTCTGCACCTCCTCCAACCTCATCTACTGCATCTGTTGATCCAGGCGTCAACTACTCTACGTCGGCGAGATCAAGCGTAGGCTCGGCGATGGTTTCGCAGAACACCTCCGCTCAGTCCGTCTTAGCAAAACTGATCTCCCGGTGGCCCAGCACTTCAATCCCCCCTCCCATTCCCCAAGCTGACCTTTCTTTCCTCCATTGTTAGAGTGGGGTCCAGCGCAAATTAGAGGAACAACGCCTCATATTTCGCTTGGGTAGTTTACACCCCAGCCATATGAAGGTTGACTTCTCTAATTTCGGGTAGCACCAGAGTTCTCTCTATGCCCCTCAACCTTCCCAGTCCACCCACTATTCCAACTTTCTCCGCCTACTTTCTCCCTTTTTCCTACCTCGTCTGAAGGAGGGTCTAGTCCCGGAACGTCGCATATTCCTTCTCTCCCTAGATGCTGCCTCGCCTGCTGAGTTCCTCCAGCATTTTGTATCTACCTTCGACTTTGCCAGCATCTGCAGCCCTTTCATTGACGTGTATGGAAGTTTGACACGAGGGCACTGTTATGTGGTGGCGTCATCTTGACGCTACAATCTTGGGATGGAGCCTTAACGTAGACAATTATTGTTAAATCAATTGGCTCACGCAGGCAATTCTTGCCCGGAACTGAGCCAACGTGGACTGTTCAGACTGACGGCCGCCTCCTGGATCAAATCAATCACGAGTCCCCCCCCCCCCCCCCCCCCCCCCCCCCCCCCCCCCCCCCCCCTCCTCGGATACCAAACCATAGCCGCAAGTATAAATATGGCAAATTATGCGATCGGATTTACAATCTTTTCCACCGCCACCGTGACCCCGACAAGAGAAAACGCAGAAGATGACAAATGCATTTTTAATAGTTTTTGGAATGCTGCTGCTGACTCAACTGATTGCAGGGGCATTCGACGGGCATCGCGGTGAGTCAACGCGTTGGAGAGCGTGTTTCTTTTTCAAATCCACCGATTGCAGCGTTAGCAGAAGTTTGACGTTAGCCTGCTCAGGTCTAAGGTCGGCTCACTAATTTCAATGCTTAAGTTGTGCGAGGTAGGATTGTGATGAAGTGTGCAGATATTATCCGATAATGGTCGAGTCAGCATACAGTAGATTGGTTCCGAATATCGAGTGTGTTCTGAGTCCCAGAGGCCATCCAATGATGTTCCTGTGCGGACGTGCATCAAACTGACTGGTCTTGGTGTTCCTCTAATAATCCCCTCTTTCGACAAATATCTGGGACCAAAAGGTCAGGTTCGCATCTAGGCTTCCTCTCGCTGAGTGCACTGTATGAGGATAACCTCAGGACCACATCTAGTTGGTCATGTTAAATGCATATGTAATGTCTACGCCAGTCTGGTTCCTCATTCACCGTTTACCATTCTCGTGCGGTGAACAGGGAGATTCGCTAAAAGTTTGCACAGGGTTGGGGGCACCCAGTTAATCTGCAAACCCGCACGTTTTTGGGAAGTGGGAGGAAAGCGGAGTATCCAGTGGAAACCCGCGCGGTCACAGGGAAACCCTGCAAACTCCGAATTGAGTGCATCTGATGTGAGGATCGAACTCGGGTCTCTGGCGCTGTGAGGCAGTAGTTCTAACAATTACGCAACTGTGTCCACCAGTATTTATATTGTCGGCAAGAGTGATAGCATTTTCACTGCCTGACCGCCGTCAATACACATTGCGAGTATATGAACCTTCAGCATGTATCCCTGTGTATATTTACAATTATGCTCTCTTCCGCAAAGACCGCTCCCTCAGTAACTCCCTTGTCAATCCTTCCCTTCCCTCCCGCTTCACCCCTTCCCCGGGCACTTTCCCTTGCAACCGCAAGAGATGCTACACCTGTCGCTTTACCTCCCCCCTCGACACCATTCAAGGACCCAAGCAGTCGTTCCAGGTGCGACAGAGGTTCACCTGCACCTCCTCCAACCTTATCTATTGCATCCGCTGCTCTAGATGTCAGCTGCTCTACATCGGTGAGATCAAGCGGAGGCTTGGCGATCATTTCGCCGAACACATCCGCTCGGTTTGCACTAACCAACCTGACCTCCCGGTGGCTCAGCACTTCAACTCCCACTCCCATTGCGTATCCGACCTCTTTGTCCTGGGTCTCCTCCTAGGCCAGAGTGAGCTGCACCGAAAATTGGAGGAACAGCACCTCGTATTCCGCTTGGGTAGTCTGCATTCTGGTGCCATGAACAACTATTTCGCACAATTCTGTTAACCCTTGCTGTCTCCTCCCCTTCCTACCTCAGCCCTCGGGCTCTTCCTCCTCCTTTTTCCTTTCTTTTCCCCTCCTCCCCCACCCCCTATCAGTCTGAATAAGTGTTTCGGCCGAAACGTTGCCTATCTCCATACCTCCCTAGATGCTACTGCACCCGCTGAGTTTCTCCAGCATCTTTGTGTACCTATGATCTCACAACATCAATAACACAATTATCTCTTTTCTTTCGCCAATATTCTCTCCTTGCCCTGTGTTAATCAGGCAAGGTGAAGAAAACGGCATGGACGGCAGGCTCGCATAAATTCTGGTACTGCCTTTACTCAGCCCATCTCGCTAATGACCATCTGAAAAGATGTTCATTAGCGCAGGAATTCGGCACAAGCAATGCTTAGCCCAAGCCACCAAATAATGTTTCATATTAGCTTAATTTTCTTGCATGTTTGAAAAGTTTTTTTTTTCATCACTAGCACCCAAATGCAAACGCAGAGGAGGAGTGTGCAAATTCGGCTGTTTTGTCCCGAGCGAGAAGCTGTTAAGTATCTTGTGCCCCAATGGCACAGCGTGCTGCAGGCGAATTTAGAAACCATGGCGTGTTCGGCTCGAAGCTTGTCCCGCTCTTCAGCTCACTTACATGTGTCCGTGGAAAACAATTGCCCGAGGAACTGGACCAATAAATAAAAGTAGTTGCATTGATCACAGCTTATTTCCTGATTCTCTGTTACTCCTTAAAAAAATCGCCTGCGCACAGGGTGGCCACGGGAGAGTTCAACTATAGGTGAGTGCATCCTAGTTTCTCAGGGAGTGGAGCATTGGGGTAGTGCAGCGTAGGTTCCCCAGGTTAATTCCTGGGTAAATACAAAATGCTGGAGTCACTCAGTGGGACAAGCAGCATCTCCGGAGAGAAGGAAAGGGTGATATTTCGGGTCGAGACCCTTCTTCGGACTGATGTCAGGGCAGTGGGCGGTACAGCGATAGAAAATAGTCGGAGACAGTAAGACTGGTGGAAGAACTGTGTAGGAGGAGGGGGTGGAGAGAGAGGGAAAGCAAGAGCTACTTGATGTTAGAGAAGTCAGTGTTCATACCGCCGGGGTGGAAGCTACCCAAGCGAAATATGAGGTGCTGGTTCTCAAATTTTCGCCGGGCCTCATTCTGACAATGGAGGAGGCCCAGGACAGAAAGGTCATATTGGGAATGAGAGGGGGAGTTAAAGTGCTGAGCGACCGGCAGATCAGGTAGGTTAACGCAGATTGAGCGTAGGCGTTCAGCGAAGTGATCACCGATAGGTTAATTACCGGAATGGCAGGACTGACATATGATGAAAGAATGCTTCGACTGGGCTTTTATTCACTGGAATTTGAAGAAAATGAGGGGATCTTATAGCAACATTTACAGTTCTTAAGGGATTGGACAGGCTAGATGCAATTAAAATGTTCCCGATGTTGAGGGAGTCCAGAAGCAGGGATCACAGTTTAAGAATAAGGGATATGCCATTTAGGACTGAGATGATGAAACACATTTTCACCCACAGTGTTGTGAATCTGTAGAATTCTCTGCCACATAAGGCAGTATAGGCCAATTCACTGGACATTGTCAAGAGACAGAGTTTGATTTAGCTTTCAGGGCAAATGGGATCAAGGGATATGGGGAAAAAATAGGAAAGGGATACTGATTTTGGATGATCCGCCATGATCATATGGAATGGCGGTGCTAGTTGGAAAGGCCGAAAGGCCTACTCCTGCACATATTTTCTATTTTTCTCTGTTCTATGTTTCTATTAGGAAAACTACGAGAACCATAGGAAATAATCAAAGATAGCCAGGTGCAAGGTCAAAATGCAAGAGTAGATCATATATAGGTGATGATGTAGAGTTGTAGTATTTCCTGATGGGCATCAGTATGGCAAATGTCCAGCGTAGGCGCAACAACAGGAAGCAAAATAGACTCAAGGTGAGGAGGGACGATTTATTAGGGGCATGAGGGACACATTTACACATGGTGGTGAGTTTATGAAACTAGCTGCCAGAGGAAGTATTTGAGGCGGGTACAATTATAACATTTAAATAAAATTGGACAGGCACATGTATATGAATTGTTTAGAGGGATGTTGACGAAAGGCAGACAAGTGTGGCTGGCAAATAAGGTATATTTGTCTGCATGGACGAATTCGGTCGAGAAGCGGTGCTGCAAATTATATGCCTCTCGCAGCAGAAATAGAAATACGGCGTTATAAGAGAAATGCTGGAAACAGTCGGCAGTCGGGCAACATGTGATAAATCATTATCAACATGAACAGTTAAGTCGGCTTCACTTTACAGAAACACAAAATGCTGGAGTAACTCAGCTCACCAGGCAGCATGTGCGGAGGGATACACGAAGCTTAGCAACTGGATCCTTCTTTCTACAGATGCTGCCTAATTCTTGCATTCCTCTGACACTTAGTTTATTGGTGAAGATTCCAACATTAGCTCTCTCTCTCCTGTCTTGGTTTAATGAGGAAGAACTTCTTCACCCAGAGGGTGGTTAATTTATGGAATTCACTGCCCCAGGGAGCAGTGGAAGCAGAAACTTTAAATATATTTAAGACTAAAATAGATGTTTTTTTAGCTGCCAAGGGGATAAGGGGCTACGGGGAGAGGGCAGGGATATGGACCTAGGTATGGTTAGTATAGTAAGACCTGAGTGATCTCCTGGACAAGTTTCGATCGCCTGGATTGGGGTCGGAGAGGAATTTCCCGGATTTTTTTTCCCGAATTGGACCTGGGTTTTTATCCGGTTTTTTGCCTCCCCCAGGAGATCACGAGGTTCTTGGGGTGGAGAGGGGTGATAGCGGTAAAAAGGGGAGGGTAGTGTCTTGTGTTCTGTGTCTTGTTTCTACTGTTTGTGGGTAAGTGTGTCTGTTTAGTGTTCAGCCATGAGCGAATGGCGGTGCGGGCTCGACGGACCTGGTGGTCTACTCTCGCACCTACTTTCTATGATTCTATGATTCTATGATTCAGTGATAACGCCTGAATTGTTTCTTTAATTGTGTAAAAAAGGAGCAGTAAATACTGGTTTACATCGAAGAGAGACAAGAAATATTGGGCTCACAGCGGAATAGGCAGCATTTCTGACGGAATGGATTACGTTTCGGGTCGATACCCTTCTTCTGACATTATCCGGGGAGTAAGAGACACTTAGATACGGATTTATAAAGTGTGTAAGATATACATCAAGGAATGTGGATAAATGAAAATGTAGAATAGATCATTGTTAGCTCGTTGAAGGCGACAACAAAGCATCGTGTCTGATCGGACGTCGAAAGACGAGAAGCCGAAGCCAAGAAGTGGAAGCCAGGATACCGAACGGATATAATGCTGAAAGGATACGAACGCGAAAGGACACGATGCCGAAAGGGTACGAACCGAACAGACACGACGCGAAAGTATACGAAGCCGAACGGACACCACGCCGAAAGGCACGAACCTGAACGCACATCACACCGCAACGACAAGACGTAGAACGGACATGACGTCGAAAGTTGCGAAACGGCCATGACGTCTCCGGGGAAGGGATTTGTCCTAGACCTTGTGAGTGATTGGTCCAGATCCCCACGTCCATCACATCGTTGTCCGAGGAGGGGGGGAGCTTGAGCTTGCGTTTGTAAAATAGTGGCAGTCACTCCACGCTGCTGCGATTGCCACAGAGTCAGTGATGTGATGGACGCTGCGGGGGCCTGGATCAATCGCTGACCATTGTGCCCCTATGAATACAACTTCGCCTCTCAATATCCTGCTGTGAGTCACCGTGGATCCAAGACCCATGCCTCATTGGAGTAAACCCACCTGAGCATATCTGGTGCATCTGTCAGAGATAGTCGCTTGATTGCACAAACTGTCCTCCACAATCCTCTTTGCTATCGATACTGACGCATGTTACGCAACCTTCAGACACTTAACATTGTACTTAACGTTTGGACAACAGTTCTAATTGCTTCCTGGGGATGGGACAATGTCGAAGAAACTAGCCAGTTTACTTCAGACACCTTGATTTTACCTTTTTGATCAACCTGTCCTGTGGGATTTATCACATGCCATGGCAAGGGGCAGGCCAACCACCTCAGATGCATAAACAGAAAATAATATCCTTCAAACTCCCAGCCACAGTCAGACAGACTTTGCACACCAGCCATTGCAAGTACACCATTCCTTATGCAGCGTAACAGACCTGAACATAATAGTCAATATCCAAGTAATCCAGCCAATAATAAAGTTGCATATCATCCCAGTGTGATACCTCTGCTCCAAGTCTCAACTCAATACCCTTTGCCCCCTGATCTACTTCCTCAGTCACCATGTGACCTTTCGCCTGCACAACCACATAAAAGTCAACATAAACATTGATCACAGTGGATTCCACAATGCTCACTGTGACGGAAGGCAATAACGTTCAATCTTCTTCCTTGTTCTCCCGCGGTTGGGGCAGTCAAACCATCCGTTGTCGAGTTGCTCAAAGCCCCCGCAGCCGACGATAGAGGTAGACTAGGAATAATGCCATTCCTGTCACCTCTATAACTTCCAAACGCCACTCATTCCATGTACTCACCAGCCACTACGTGGAGCAATTTCCTCTCACGTCTCTTTTACATGCCCTCTCACCTAAAATATGCCTGCTTGCTCTGGACCCTTGTACCCTGGAATAAAGATGGATCATTCACCTAATCTATTCCTGTTATGACTTTGTAAACCTCTGCAAAGTCACCCCTCGGCACCCTATGCTGCACGTGAGAAAAGCCCCACCCTACCCTTCTACCCCAAGCACAAAAGTCCTGTAAATCTTCTCTGAACCCTATTCAACATAGATTAATCTTACCTGGTATTTGTGTACTGCGACGTAACCTGTGTGTGGGACATGGGGCGGCTGTTCTACTTTTTGTTCCTCTAGAGGAAAGAACATTCGAGTTGATTGAAGTTTTTTCCCTGTGGGAAGGAAAATGGAACTGGGTCATCGAGGAAGGGTTAAAAGGCAGCTGCTTGTGTGAAGCGGGCAGGGCTGTTGGTTGCAGTGTGTGGGACCGATATAGGGCGGCAACTCCGCAGCAAGTCAGGGACAGACACACATCGGGGTGGGAGATTGCAACCTTCATGTGCTCCGCGCTGTTTCGACGAATGCAAACAACCTGACGTGCACAATCAAATACAATCAAATAGAACACGTTGTCCTACAACTTGAGGTTGTGCACGCCATACGCAAGAAGAATCGGCACATCCCGGCACGGGTTCGGCAATGGGACAGTCGACGGGGAGACGCCCCTACTGATCACAGTGTAGAGCGTGGGTACACTGTGATCATCCACCTTATCTAGACCCCGTATGATTTTATCCACCTCTAGAATGTAATTCCCCAGCTTCCCCCACCAGTGAAAAGGCCCGTCCTATAAATCTCTCCTTCTATCTCAACCCCTACCGTCCGAAGAACATCGCTGTGAATCTCTTCAACATCTTTCCGGCTTAATCGTTCCAATAGCGGCAGAGGCAGAAGTGCACACTGTGCTCCAAGAGTGCTCTCACCAACGCCTTCTACACGGTGCCGTGGCCAATGGGCAAAGCATGCCAAGCACTATAACTGCAGTGCTATGATAAGTCTGCATTCGTTGCAAACCATTGTACCACTACGCCAGCTCCAAGAAATACAACACGCTACAGGCCATTTATTGTGTGAGTTCTGCCCTGGCGAAACTTCCCAAAAATGTATCATCTCACATCAATTATGTTAAATTCCACCTCTCGTAACTTGGATTCCCCTCCGGTTGATCTGAGTATGTCAAATTGTCCGCTGCCCGCCTTTCGTCTATTTTACGTAGCGGATTCTCTTTACTAGCACCCTTTCCACACCAACATGGGCCATATCGTTCGTACGCACTGACAGACGTAACAGGAAGTGCATTAACAGCTCCTTCCGTCCACCTTCTCATTACAGACTATCAACTACCCATCTGCACCGATCTCTACACTGCTGTCTATATCCTTCAACACCTTGGAGATTTAAGCACACCAGACACATTTCGATACTGCAAGGGGTCCCTGTCTCTACCACCCACTGGAGTAGTGGGACCAAAATCCAACTAGCCTCTTTGTGAATTAGGTTATTTTTCAGATACCCTGACGCCTATTCTGGGCGGGCTGGGAAGGGGCTGCTGGATCAATGCCCTATTCCCTAAGACTCATAGAAACATAGACACATAGAACATTGGTGCAGGAGTAGGCCATTCGGCCCTTCGAGCCAGCTCAGCCGTTCAATATGATCATGGCTGATTATTCAACTCAGTATCCTGTACCTCCCTTCTATCCATACCCCCTGATCCCTTTAGCCACAAAGGCCGAATCTAACTCCCTCATAAATATAACCAATGAACTGGCCTCAAATACCTTCTGTGGCTGAGAGTTCCAGAGATCCACCACTCTGTGTGAAAAATGTTTTTCTCATTTCGGTCCTAAAGGATTTCCCCTTTATCCTTAAACTGTGACCCATTGTCCTGTACTTCCCCAACATCGGGAACAATCTTCCTGCATCTACCCTGTCCAACCCCTCATATCATGGATAAACCTCGTTCACCACTCCGCCCAGCCTCTGCACCTAGGAAAACACACCAGGCCTGTCCAGTATCGTCGCTTGCCTCATGCACGCCACCTGGTGCAAAATTCTGCTATATCCCCTCTTAATAGTTTTATGTTGTAAACGTGAAATGCATTAAGATTTTCGTGAGAAATGTAGGGATGAAAATTTGTATTTGAAACTAAATAAAATATCAGAAGATGGTTTCAAATACTTCGACCTCTGGGTTATGGGCCAAGCACACTCCCACTGCACCACCCTGCTGAGGTCCTGTCCCACTTGGGCGTCATTTGCGCGTCACGCTGGTGGCGCGCGAGGATTTTGTGAATACCAAAATCCTGGGGCGCCGCGCGCGTCATTGCCTACGTCATGCGCGCGTAATGCACGCCATGCGCGCGTAATGCACGCCATGCGCGCATCACGTGCGCGTCACGTTATCGCATAGGTACACTGCTGCGTCCGCTTTGGCACATTTGACGCTGAGGATTTTTCAGCGTTTTTCATTCGTTACATATAAATTCATAAAATTCCTTTATTTCATTATGTCCAGCGTTCCCGAAAATGATATGCATTACTCCGTTTTGGGGTTTATTGCGCAACTGCAGAATTTTGTTTCTCCAGGGTCATATATTACAGAGGTCCGTTTTCTCGTATTTACCAGAAAACATATTATTCCGATGCTTCGCGGTGTTTTACCTTGAAGAAACGTGAAACTGTATTGGAAAGGTTTATCCATTTGTGCGTCAACACTTGCACTCGAATGGGGAAGAATGACAGAGAAGGGAGTGTTCCAGAAAACAAGTCGGTTTCCGTGATCCTCACAATGTCAACTGTGCTTTCTCTCACCTTCCATGCTTCATTCAAGCGGATCAGAAATCATGAAAGCTGAGTTAGCATTCCATGTCACACCACAATATTTCATACCCTCATATCTGACCGAACCCGAGGCGCTTAAAACGCCGATATGTTCCATTTAGTGTCCTTGTAAATAAGACGGGGACGGATGCATGGCTAATGTGAAAAAGATAGATATTTAAAACCATTGTTACATGTCGTGCAATGGATACATTCTGAGCGTCATTTTTGTGCGGGAGCGTATGGAATTTTATTCTCATGAGTGAGATCATGCAATTTGGGAACTGTAATGTGTTTTGAACATATGCCATGATTGTGAGGGCCCGAGAATATAACCAGAAACACGTGTATCCCGGGATATGCCCATAGTCCCCTTATGCGGTGGTGAAGACAACAGTGGGGAGGTCTGGTGTACAATATATAATTCTCCAAGTAAAAGTGCTGCACATAGCTAATTTCACCAGCTTTGCCCCAGAATAAAGGATCAGATACGTCGTGGTCGCACTTCATGCCGCACAGCTAGAATGTGTGATTCGGTTGGTTGAGGTTGCAAAATAAAACCTCAATCGGCGGCTGTCGTTGATCAGAACACGTTGTATTTGTCCGCCCTGGACCATCTGTTCTCTTGCCCCTTGTTGTGCCATCATTTGGGCTGTACGTCCCACGCTCCTGAGACTCAAAAACAAACTCAAGGAAGCCTGGAAAGCTCCTATTTGTGCCGTTGCTCTGAGGGTATGCCTGGAAACCACCGCCTATAGACTAACCATGAATGGTGTGTCAATCACCAGAGGAAATTATGAGAGACAAGATGTCACTGCGGATCGAAGGGAGGACACTAATTGGGAGGAGTCAGGATGGGTTTGCGCGCGGAAAAGCACGTTTCGCGTATTTGCTTTTGTTTTTGAACTGGTGAGCACGATAATTAACGAGGACAGGGCGGTCGGGGTTGTATATGTGGTCTTTAACAAAGCCTGTGACAACATTTCGTATGGAAGCCAGATGTTTAGGTTTCATGAGATCCATACTGAGTGAGCTAGTTGATAAAAAAAACATGACTGATGGAAACAAATTGATTATTTATTAATTGAGGGCTGTTTTTCATGTTGGAGACTGCAAGCACTGCAACGATGCAGCTATCGATGTTGAACTCACTGTTGTTCTGCCGTGTATAATAACAAATTGGATGTTGATGTAGGTATCATGCTTACTCCATTTAGGCGTCCATTAAGGAAGTTTACCTACCTTATCAGAATTCTCACTGTTAAACTTATCACTATTTTAAATGCAGAAAGCTAACGTTAAAACGGAACTCTTTCTAATTAATTTAGTCATAAAGAACATATATAATGATAATAATTGACTCGGTTATAGCGAACAATTTGCAATAACGGACACCATCCACACCCTTCCTGCATCAACGTTATTACGAGGGTCTAATGTTTATGAAGGTAAAAACAACGTTAATTTCGGTTAATGTGAGGTTTTGGTTGTTGATTTTAGCTCTGCATTAAACACCATTGTGCCAGAACCACTACACTCCAAATTTTCCGAGTTAACTGTGCATGAACCCTTCTGTCAGTGGATTACCAACTTCCCGACAGACAGGAAGCAGCATGTGAGGCTGGGAAAGAACATCTCGTACCGCAAACACTCAGTATAGGAGAACTGCAAGTTTGCGAATTTTACCCTCACCTGTACTCTCTCGACAGCACTGACTGCACCTCCACTGACTCATCTGTCAAGCTTCTCAAATTTGCGGAGGACACAACCCTGTTTGGACTGATCCAGGATTGTGAAGAATCTGCCGACAGACAGGTAGTGGCACATCTGATTTCCTGGTGCCGTAGCTACAACCTCGAGCTCAATACTCTTAAGGCAGTGGAATTGATAGTAGATTTTAGGTATTCTCCCCATCCCCCCACCCCACGCACCATCAACAACACCATAGTCACATCTGTGGAGTATTTTAAGTTCCTGGGAACGATCATCTCCAAGCAACTTAAATGGGGGGGGGGGGGGGGGGGGGGGGGGGGGGGGGGGGTAACCATCGACTCTACAGTCATAAAAGCACAACAGAGGATGTACTTCCTGCGGCAACTGGGGAACCACAATTTGCCACAGGCAATCATGGTCCAATTCTATACGTTCATCTATGGTTTGGCTGGGCCGCCAAGCACGACATTCGGAGGCTGCAGCGAATCGTCCGATCAGCTGAGAAGTTTATTGGCTGCAATCTTCCCTCCATTGATGAAATGTTCACTGCAAGGGCCAGGAAGCGAGCGGGTAAGATAATCTCTGACACCACTCACCCTGGCCACAAACACTTTGAATCTCTTCCCTCTGGAAGGCGACTCAGGACTGTCAAATCTGCCACAGCGAGACATAGTATCAGCTTTTGTTTACACGAGGTAGTAGCTCTGCTTAATAACCAAAAACCTGTAGCCTCCATTTGCTCTGGTATTTCATTTAATTCACACGTTTAATCAATAATGTTTTATTTTAAACACTCAACGTTTTATGTGTCATTCCTAACTCTCTTGTATGTGAATCTCGGCCAAAACACTTATTCATTTATTCATAAATTTGAATAGCAGACCGTGTTCCATGAAGTGTACTGAATGTCCGATGAACCCATTAATATAAACAGCCCTCACCATTTCATCCTTTGTATCAGCCAAGGGTCTGTGTCTTCTATTACGGAGAGCAGGTTACCTGATAACTGGGGCTGACGGTATGGTCATCGTCCGATGTTGGAACTGTATCGATCTCAAACAAAGCGCAAAAAAGCAGAGCAGAAATGCCTTGTTGCAGGGCAATCAGTGAGAAAAGGTGAAGCAAAAATGATCACAAAGTGTGTATTAAGACGAGTCTATGGCGGCAGTTCACAGAGTATTGGAAACCGTAGATGAGGCAGTCAGTCAAGCAAGTGTGTGTAAGGGACGAACACAGAGGATCCTACCGCCCCTATAAAGCACACACATATGACCATATAACCATATAACAATTACAGCACGGGAAACAGGCAATCTCGGCCCTTTAGGTCCGTGCCGAACACATATTTCCCCCTAGTCCCATCTACCTGCACACAGACCATAACCCTCCATTCCTTTCCCGTCCATATACCTATCCAATTTATTTTTAAATGATAAAATCGAACCTGCCTCCATCTCTTCCACTGGAAGCTCATTCCACACAGCTAACACTCTCTGATTAAAGAGGTTCCCCATCATGTTACCCCTAAACGTCTGTCCCTTAATTTTCAAGTCCTGTCCTCTTGTTTGAATCTTCCCCACTCTCAATGGGAAAGGCTTATCCACGTGAACTATGTTTATCCCTCTCATCATTTTAAAGAACTCTATCAAGTCCCCCCTTAACCTTCTGCGCTCCAAAGAATAAAGACCTAATTTTTACAACCTTTCTCTGTAACTTAGTTGCTGAAACCCACGCAACATTCTAGTAAATCTCCTCAGTACTCTCTCTATTTTGTTGCCATCCTTCCAATAATTAGGCGACCAAAATTGTATACCATACTCCAGAATTGGCCTCATCAATGCCTTGTACAATTTTAACGTTACATCCCAACTTCTATACTCAAAGCTCTGATTTATAAAGGCCAGCATACCAAAAGCTTTCTTTACCACCCTATCTACATCAGATTCCACCTTCAGGGAACTGTGCACCGTTATCCCTAGATCCCTCTGTTCAACTGCATTCCTCAATACGCTACCATTTACTATGTATGTCCTATTTTGATTTGTCCTGCCAAGATGTAGCACCTCACACTGATCAGCATTAAACTCCATCTGCCATCTTCCAGCTCACTCTTCCAAATGGCCTAAATCTCTTTGTAGACTTTGAAGATCGACTTCATTATCAACAGCACCACCTATCTTAGTACCATCTGCATACTTACTAATCCAATTTGCCACTGACGTCAAACTAACAGGTCTATAATTGTTAGGTTTACTCTTAGAACCCCTTTTAAACAATGGAACAACATGTTCAGTACGTCAGTCATCCGACCCTATTCCCGTTTCCAATGACATTTGAAATAGTTCTGTCATAGCCCCTGCTATTTCTACACTAACGTCCCTCAATGTCCCTGGGAATATCCTGTCAGGACCTGGAGACTTATCCACTTTTATATTTTTCAAAAGCGTCAGTACTTCCTCTTCTTTGAATCTCATATTTTCCATAGCTACTCTACATGTTTCCCTTACCTCACATAATTCAATATCATTCTCCTTGGTGAATACCGAAGAAAGTTCAATATCTCCCACATCTCTTTTGGCTTTGCAGATAGCTGTCCACTCTGCCTCTCTAATGGGCCAATTTTATCACTCGTTATCCTTTTGCTGTTAATAGAGCTGCAGAAACCCTTTGGATTTACTTTCACCTTACTTACCAAAGCAACCTCATATCTTCTTTTACCATTTCTAATTTCTTTCTTAAGATTCTTTTTACATTCTTTATACTCCTCAAGCATCTCATTTACTCCATGCTGCCTATAAGTATTGTAGATATCTTCCTTTTTTGAACCAAGTGTTCAATTGCGCTTGTAAACCAAGGCTCTTACCAATTTTTACTATTTTCTTTCAACCGAACAGGGACACAAAGATTCTGTACTTAAAATCTCTCATTTAAATGATCTAAATTTCTCTTCTACATCCTTCCCCTTATAAAAAAAAGTGTCCCAATTCACACCTTTTACATCCTTTTGCATATGCTGTAATATCTTCCCTGACTAGCAATGCAACACCTCCACCTCTTGCCCCTCCAATTCTATCACACATGGGAGCAACGAAATCCTGGAATATTTAGTTTCCAATCACAGCCCTCCTGCAACCATGTTTCACTGATCGCCACAACATCATACTTCCAGGTGTCAATCCAGGCTCTAAGCTCATCCACCTTTCTTACAATGCTCCTAGCATTACAATATACACATTTAAGAAACTCACCACCTCTTATTCTCTGTTTATTGTCTTTTCCTTCTTTCTCCCCTACATTTTGGGTCCGAGTGCTTCCCTTATCTGCCTCCTGCATCACACACTGTCTACTAGCTTTCTCTATTTGAGTCCCTCCTCCCAACAGTTCTAGTTTAAAGTCTCCCCAGTAGCCTTTGCAGATCTCCCCGCCAGCATATTGGTCCCCCTTGGGTTCAAGTACAACCCGTCCTTTCTGTCCAGGTCACGCCTTCACCAAAAGAGGTCCCAATGATCCAGAAACTTGAATTCATGCCCATTGCACCAGTCCCTCAGCCACGCATTTATCCACCTCATTCCATTCCTACTCTCACTGTCGCGTGGCACAGGCAGTAATACTGAGATTGTTACTTTTTTGGTCCTTCTCCTTAACTCTCCTCCCAAGTCTCTAAATTCTCTTTTCAGGACTTCTTCTATTTTTCCAACCTATGTCGTTGACACCTATATGTAACACGATCTCAGGGACCTCTCCCTCTGATTTCAGGCTATCTTGGACACGTTCAGACACATCCCATACCCTGGCACCAGGGCGGCAAATTACCATCCGGGTCTCCTGACTGCGTCCGCAGAATCGCCTGTCTGACCACCAACACTATAAAGTCCCCCATAGCCTTTGCAAATCTCCCCTCAGCTTTTCACTACCTTGGGAGCAACAGGGTCGGCCTCTGTATAGGGGGCCTTCGGCCGCTGTCCAATGACCCCTAGGTAGGCTGTCCCCCCCATTGCACCAGTCCCTCAGCCACGCACTTTTAACCACCTCATTCCATTCCTACCTGCCACTGCCCCGTGGCACCTCCTAATCGAGACCCACTTTGTCTGGCCTCCCGTGGTTTGGAGTGACCACCTCTCTAAATTCTCTCTCTGTGACTTCTTCACTCTCCCTGGCCAGACAGAGGTCATCGAACTGCTGCCCCAGGTTCCTAACACGGTACACGTTAGGAGCCCCATCTCGACCCACCCTGGCGCAGATGTGCCACGTCTGGAAAGCTGACAGCGTCCATGACCTCGCCTGTCTGACATCCAGAACTATAAACTGCCCCATAATCATTCTCCCCTTTTCCCCAGGAAGAGCATCAGCAGGGTCGGCGTCCAATCAGCGGGGGCCTCTAGTCCGCTTCCACCAATAGGCGGCTTCCCTCACATATGAAATGTGATGAGTACGTTGCAGGGTGTACAGCCACTAGTCCCTGCCTCTGCCCCTTGCCCCTCCTAATCGTGAAGCAAAGCCCTGCGCTCTGACCTTTCTACTCGTAGCGATGTTACAACACCTACCATCAGCGGCGCTGTAGATCTGCCACTGCCTGTGCGGACAAAGGTCATCGAGCTGCTGCTCCAGGTTCCTAACACGGTCCCTTAGGAGCCCCATCTCGACCCACCTGGCGCAGATGTGGACGTCTGGAAAGGCGGAAATAAAATGCAGGTTTGTGTTGAATGTCGGAGGGGGATTTCCTCGGGCTGCTAGTTGTGGAAGAAAAATCGCTCGCACTTACGTTCGCGGTTTTTAAAATATTTGGCTGGATGTTTGCGTCGCTGCATTAAATTTAAACGCGATTAAAACGGGTTCAACGCACTCAACATCGTGGATCGCAATATCAGGAAATAACAAAAGGTATGTCGTTTATTTAACATATTATTTTGCTTTATTGTGTGACTTTATTTTAATCTTATGATGCGAAAAATGTTATTTAGCCAACATACGAATCGCGTATGTCTAGCCTGCCGATATGGGCTTCAATTTACGGCGGCAACATTCCAATCGATCACATTCCAGAAACACCCACTCTCAAGATAATTCAATTAATTATTTTTTTGGACAATAATATCATAAGAGCATCTAAATCATCTATATTTTGTATTATTGTCTATCCATGGTCAATATGTTCACACTAAGTATCCAGACTGCAGTTTTAGTCACACATATTGTGCTAAAAATAATGATTTTGATTAAAGATTGATTATTTGAGAGTGGATGTTTCTGGATTGATTTATGGGAATTAAACATTAAATTCCTTCAATTTGGCAAATAAATTCATGACAAAGTGAGATTTAAAAAAAAATGCTGTCTTTTGAATTCGTGCGTGAATGGGATCAGTTTGTTATTTGTTATTTGGACACTTGGTCTATATAAATTTGTAACCTTTTACTTAAGAAATTGATAGATGTTTAGATCTAGTAATTGAATTTAATTTAATTGATTAGATGAATTTAATTGATTTGATGAAACTGATGAATATGCATTTTTGTTGGGTATTTACTATTTGATTTGGCGTTTAAATTTATCATTTATACCTTTTTTCTAAAACTGCAAATAATAACTTGTTGCTGTAATGCTGTTAGTGTTTTTTTTTCCTTCACTTTCCTAAGCAGATTTCTCCGAAGAAGAAATGCAAAATCCAAATGCCCAGCAAAAGAGACTGATTTAGACAGCATTCGCATAGATTATCCGAATTTGTACTCCAAATGTGATGACCTACAGGACATTCTTAATGGGAAAGTAGTGGGCAGAAAGACATGCCGTACGTTGTTTGAAGAGCAAAAACCTGTAGTTTACAATGCCAACATTGAAAAGTTGAGGAAAAACAAGGTTTACAGATTTACTTATTGGTTACAATATGAGGAGTATGGTGATGCTACTGATTATGATAAGGCAATGTATCAAGTAGCAACTGATCTTCTCCATAAAGACTTGTCCCAATGCTAGGATTGAAAATTAATTATCTATCTGTTACGGACTTACAGCAGATAATACAATAATATTAAAGTTCTGATCATGAGAATATTACATTTTTGAATTTTCTAGGCAGTCTGTGTATTTATTACTATTCCCGCCACAACGGTCAATTTTGTAATTAGCTACAATGAGGTAACTAACTAATTATATGCTTTAATTTCAGGTCATCCAAGTAAGATGTTTGATATTTGTTTCAGAATGCTTCAGTCTATAATAACTGAAAATGTCATTCAGTTCTTTTAATTTTTAAGAAGGTTTTGGGCTTTTGACAGTCCTTGATCACAGCTTTTGTGTTATGTCAATGGAAAAGCAATAGGGAACAAGATACTAATTTCCAAGTATGAAAATGGCCATAACTTTTTTAAGACTGAAATATATGAAAGTGAATTGGTATGAAATCAAAGGTATTTTTATGCTTTATCTGATGGAATAAATTACAGGCTTCATTTTTAATTTCTCAATTTAACATTCCTACATTACGCACACAATCGGAATTCTATGCGCAATTGGTCAACTACATAGAGCAGATGAAACCTGAATCCTAAGATTACCCATTATCATTCTCAACAGACGAATAGCAATAATTTCCTAAAGGCTGAGCCTTGTTCGCTACTCTGGAATGTGAGATCTGATGGGATCTAGAAAAAGCTAGCCGACTGGTTAGAATTGTGACGAAAACAATTGGTGGAAAGGGTGTTGGTGGAAGGTTGAATTTCAGACTGGAGGCCTGTGTTTTCCATTACGGAGAGCACGTTACATGTTAACTATGACTGACGGTATGGTCATCGTACGGTTTTGGCACCGCACTGTGCTGTGTGCCTCGCGGATCGGAGCTGAACCAATTGCTGTTTGCGGATTATATAAACCAATTGAATGATATTGTAGAAGGCATGATTACAATGTTTGCTAGACAGCGAAGATGGCTATAAAAAAGAGCAGAGATATCTGAAAAGTGCAGGTAGGTAGCTCCTTGAATGTTGCATCACAGGTACGCGCAGTGGTCAAGAAGTTTGTTGGTACATGCATCTTTGATATAGACATTGGTATGTTATATTAAAAACGTCGAAGACGTTGGTTAGGTCGCATTTGGGTATTGTGTTCAGTTTTAGTCACTCTTCAGTAGTAAATATGTTAAACTGGAAAGAATGCAGATCAATTTTACAAGGATGTTTTTACGACCTGAGGGCCTGAGCTATTGCCAGGTGTTGGCAAGCATGGACGATTGTCCTTGGAGTGAAGAATAATGTGTTGTGCTTGCATATATATGAATAGGACAACGAGGGAAATAGCTATGGTAAATGCACAGTAATTTACCCAAAGTAGAGAGATTAAGAACCTGGAGAAATGCGTTCAAGGTGAGAAGGGAAAGATTCAAGAGAAACCCGAGAATATCCTTTTTTTCATGCGGAATGTGGTGAGTATTTGGTACAAGGTGCCAAAGAAAGGCGCTAAGTCGGGTACACATGCGATAATGAATAGAAATTTGGACAGGTACATGGACAGGATAGATTTAGAGAGCTACGGGTCAACGTGGGCAGAAGAGACTGGTGTGGGTAGGACATTTATCTGTGATGTATGGCTCTAGGATTCACTATCACTCGACGGCCCTACGTTCATGTCAATTACAAACGCACAGCTCTTATCATCTGCATTCCTATATAAACCATTAATACAAGTAAAAAAAATGCCTGCCGTCATGGATAAATTGCTGAAAACAACCTTTGGGATACTTCCAGTCATTGGTTAGTTAAGTCAAGAAAACATTGAGTCGGCCTGGGCAATGTTTACTGTGAAGTTTTCCTCACCGTGCAATGAATGATAATTTGTGATCGGATGGAAACTTCCCAGAAGAGACATTCTCTGTTTTGTTACTTGAATCGGAAAATTTCGTAACGAGGAGCGATGGCATCGGCTCCATTTATTTTTGTTCAGAGCGGAGGCTACCAGAAAGGATAGTTGGAAGTAGAGGAAACTATGATGAACACAAACATGGTGAAACAGAGGAAGACTATAGCATTGATAACAGTATTCATTATGACAGGGCATTGATTTAATTAAAACTATATAGTTTTTAGAGGATTGCGGGAAACGTGAATTCGGACATTGGGTGACCTAGAATGAGTGGTGGAGGCAGAAATTCGCACAACATTTAGAAAGTATCTGCGCGACCACTCGGATCGCCAATCTATGGGAGACTATTTACCGTGTTTATAATTAGTGTGAGATTGGATGAATGCTCTATCTTTGATTTGGATGCGATAAGATCAAGTGCGTGCTTCTGTGCTAATTATTCTGAGGAAAGACATTATGGCCATAGAGGGAGTACAGAGAAGGTTCGCCAGGCTGATTCCTGGGATGTCAGGACTTTCATATGAAAAAAGACAGGATAGACTCGGCTTGTACACGCTAGAATTTAGAAGATTGAGGGGGGGTCTTTTAGAAACGTACATAATTCTGAAGGGGTTGGACAGGCTTGATGCAGGAAGATTCCCGATGTTGGGGAGGTCCAGAACAAGTGGTCACAGTTGAAGGATAAGAGGGAAGTCTTTTAGGACCGAGATGAGAAAAGCATTTTTTACACAGAGTGGTGAATCTGTGGAATTCTCTGCCACAGAAGGTAGTTGAGGCCAGTTCATTGGCTATATTTAAGAGGGAGGTAGATGTTGCCCTTGTGGCTAAAGGGATCAGGGGGTATGGAGAGAAGGCATGTATGGGATACTGAGATGGATGATCAGCCATGATCATATTGAATGGCGGTGCAGGCTCGAAGGGCCGAATGGCCTACTCCAGCACCTATTTCCTATGTTTCTATTATGTCGCCACTGTATCCTTTAATTTTAATCACCCTGGCGATCCACGTTAACTTCGGAAACACGTGGGTAACGAAACGAAAAGTAAGAAGCGCAAGGCAGACACGATTATGTGCAGATGCGGAGTAGTGTGGCTGGCTGAACAAGGCATTTTCCAGAGACATTTAGTCTTTAACTTCCAGGCAAAAAGAAGTCTCCATGGAGAAACTTGATGATAAAAATTGAAACTTGTTGTAGGTATGTTACAAAACCTACCTGAATCGCAATTGGGAATCTGCCCAAAGCCAGGTCCGCGATTTTGGCGCTGTTTGGAGGGGGCGGGTTTAAAACGCGATTTTTACTAGGCTGTACTAATCGCAGATGTTCGGCCTAGTAAATCATTAACGAAAAATCGCTGCAAGACCCGGTCGCAAAAGGTATTATTAGTTTTATAGGCCTCGATAATATAGTTATAATAGTTTAAAATTACTCTCTGATTCCGCAACATCTCGCAGCCCCAGGGTTTTATAAAGCAAACAATTAAAGGTATGTACCTTATTTTTACATTAAATGGGGCATATATATAACCCTATATATCAAGTTATCTATAGCGAGTAGGTCATTTTGGGCTTTTTATATCCCGCAGTATTTTTCTCGGCATTTGAGGGCACTAATCCAGCGCGCTGTCAACGTTCTAAACCAGCGCGCGTTCACATGAACCCACTAGAAAGCCGATTTAAATGGGCATTTATTTACAGCAATTGAACACTAAATTCCTTCCATTTGGCCTATAAATTAATGTAAATTAGATATAAAAATCATGTTATATTGTGAATTATTTGTGAATAATCTTTGGACACTTAGGCTATTTAAAAATGTTAATCTTTCCTTAAGAAATGGGCCTTTGATTATCCAAGATCACAGCTTTTTTGTAATGTCCATTGAAAATCAATAGGGAACAAGATGCTAATTTCCGAGTATGAAAATGGCCATAACTTTTTTAATACTTGAGATATGAAAGTGAATTTGGTGTCAAATTAAACTTATTGTTATGCTTTATCTGATGGGATAAATTGCAGACTTGATTTTTAAAAAGTAACATTGCTACTTGTTGTAAACATTGAAAAAAGAGACTGTCGGAAAGCTGAACGTAGGCGGCGGAAAACAAATCTCCAGGTTCACTATTACATTTATAAAGAAAGACTTCGAATCTACATCTTGGAACTGAGAAATGCAAGGCAATCCTTCTGCTCTGACATCATTGCCAAAAACAATAATAATGCACGGGCCTTGTTTACTACTGTCGACAGGCTAACACACCCTCATGTGTCAGTAACCCCTGAACTGTTTTCCACAAGGGCCTGTAATGAATTTGCCTCCTTCTTCACCGACAAAATTCAGAACATTAGGCAAGCAGTCAGTGCCTCCACATCAGGTGCAGGACATGTGTTGTCCATGTGTCCACTTATAATCAGTTCAAATACCATGACACAATTCAATGTTATTAACCATAAACACTTGGAGGACAATATACAACATTTGAAATCCTCCTCCTGCTGCCTCGATATTCTACCAACAGGCCTTTTTCAAGGTGTATCAAACTGCATGACCTCAGACCTTCTACAGATTGTAAACACGTCCCTTCGCTCAGGTGTCTTCCCACAGGCCCTGAAAACTGCTGTTATCAAGCCTCTCTTAAAAAAGAAAAACTTAGACACTTCACTACTGAACAATTATACACCGATATCAAACCTCCCATTTCTCAGTAAAATCATTGCAAAAGCGGTTTTTAAGCAGATGAACAATTTCATGTTAATGAACAGCTGTTTTGATGTCTTCCAGGCAGGATTTAGACTACACCACAGCACCGAGACGGCTCTTGTTAAGGTCTTCAATGACATTCACTTAAACACAGACAATGGCAAAATTTCAGTCTTAGTATTACTAGATCTCAGTGCTGCATTCGACACAGTCGATCACAACATATTACTAGACCGTCTGGAAAACTGGGTGGGACTTTCGGGCACAGCATTAAAATGGTTTGAATCCTACTTGAAGGACAGGGACTACTTTGTGTCTATAGGTAATTACACATCTGAGCGTGCAAAAATTACACGTGGAGTTCCCCAGGGCTCCATTCTGGGGCTTCTTCTGTTTAACATCTACATGCTTCAACTGGAATAATTGTTTTTGGAGCAAAGGAAGAACGATTAAAAGTTAGCACCCAGCTTCAAATGGTAATGCTAAAAACAACAAACCAAGCCAGAAACTTAGGAGTAGTCATGGACTCAGATGAACTTCAACAGCCACATAAAAACAGTCATAAAGTCAGCCTACTATCGCCTAAAGAATATATCAAGGATTAAAGGACATGTCTCAGCAGGATTTGGAAACACTTGTCCATTCATTTATCTTCAGCAGGCTCGACTACTGTAACAGTGTCTTTACGGGTCTCCCTAAAAAGTCGATCAGACAGCTGCAGTTAATTCAGAACGTTGCTGCTCTAGTCCTCGCTAAGACCAAAAAAGTAGATCACATTACTCCAGTACTAATGCCTTTACACTGGCTTCCTGTCTGTCAAAGAATTGATTTGAAAATACTACTGTTGGTTTACAAAGCACTGAATGGTTTAGGGCCAAAATATATTTCTGATCTTCTGCTTAGCTACGAACCACCCAGACCTCTCAGATCGTCTGCGACAGGTCTGCTCTGTGTCCCCAGAGTCAGAATTAAATATGGAGAGGCAGCATTTAGTTTTTATGCACCACACATCTGGAACAAACTCCCAGAAAACTGCAGGTCTGCTGCAACTCTCAGCTCTTTTAAATCTAGACTGAAGACTTTTCTGTTTGCCGCTGCCTTTCAGTAAAAAATACAATTTATTAATTACCTATATTGCACTGTAACTTCTATTCATGGTTTTATTCAATTTTAAATATTTTATTTGATTGCTTTTAATTTAGTAATTATTTTATCTGAATAATCTAATAATCGTTTTACATCTAAATGTCATTTCATATGTGTTTCTTTCCAATGCTTATAATGTTTTATGTAAAGCACTTTGAATTACCTTGTTGTTGAAAGGTGCTATACAAATAAACTTGCCTTGCCTTGCCTTGCCTTGCCTATAAAACTATTATCAGATTGGTAAAGATGAGAACCAAAATTCGGCCTCAAAATCACTGAGTTGAACATTAATCTGAAACGCGCTTGGATCACAGTGCGAAACATAATTTGCTAGCGCAAATCAACGGGTCAGGCAGCACCTGTGAATGAATGAATAGGGGATATTTCTGGTCAGGACGCTTTTTCTGTCTCATATTAAGATGATTGGAAGCAATAGTCAGCAACCTTTGGCGGTGCATAATTTCATCAGAGCAGAAGAAAGATTCAACGATGTATTGAGTATGACGTGTCAGACAGATTGAGCACGTGAAGCCAGAGGAAGACCACACTTGGTGTAGTGTGTCCAGTATTGGTCGCCAGGGTATAGAACGATGGTATGCCATTGGAACAAAATGTAGCAGATTCATCAGCATGTTACCCGGAATTGTTGGTTTGAGTTACCGGGAGCGAATGTTTTTGTTGTGGAGCGTAGGGGTTTAGCGGTGGCCTTATTGAGTAATGCAACAATATGGGTGACATAGAGAAAATGCAGCTTCATTTGACCCCCTCCCGCACTACCATCACCACAATTGGTGACTATGATTATAATGCTCAAGGTTTAACGTGTGTGGGAAACATTGAAGAGTTAGTGCAAGGTTAACCTTTTCACACTGTGCTGTCCACGTCTGGAATGAGCTACCAGAGGAGGTTGCAGACGAGGATTGATTCATCACGATCAGAATACATTTGGACAGATAAGTACATGTACATAACGGATATATGGCAGACACATTGCATCCGCCAAGCGCTCCGACCGTAAACGTCGCCTATTCCTTTGCCTCGGGATCTGCACAGCAGCATTCCGCCTTCATACATTATCTCAATACATCGCATGATTTATTGCTAGTTATGGATAGTTTGGTTTCGCGTCGAGGATCCACTTTCGACAAATGTGTCATCACACACGCGCCACACATGCACATTGAACACTGTAATACCTAATTGCTTCCAGTAGATGATCAATATTTTGATCTTCACCGCTGATTCATTTCAACATTAAATTTGTCACATTGATCAGACGTATGAAATCAATCACGCTAAACGTCTTCTTCGCACATTGTCTAACTCTGTTTCTGATTTCAGGGAACGATAGGAACAATAAACGTGTACCCAGGGTACCCGACTTCCACAAAGCTCCCTGATGCTTTGCCATTTACTGTATGAGTCCTGAGAAACTTACCAAACGCTGTTCGTCGATGGCGCCCAATATCTAGGGAAACAGTACAGCATTTTTCGATCCTGTTCAGTGTTTGCAATTGCCACCGAGAGATAGACACGGATACCAAAGAGGTGAGTAATCCGGTGACTTAATGTTTTTTAATCATACTATGAGTATTTCATTCGTCTGTCCAATTTATTAAATGTCTGTAATCTGAATGCGGTCTTCGGTGCAAAAACAATTGTCGACTGTCCACATGCACTTGCATTATATTTTGAGATCACCGATTTTTTGACTTTCATTTAATTTGTAATTACATATGCATAGCTACTTCCATAAATGTCCGTTCAATGATATTGAAATGATACACTAAGTATAAATAAACAAATGGCTTGGAAAATACGCTTCCCGATATAAACATCTATCCATAGGTATTTAATGCGCCGGCGCATTTTCACGTTTTGATTCGAAATGATCTTGTTGCCTGACGTGGCAGCCTAAAGCTACTGACTGTTACATACATTCATGATACATTTCCAAAACGACATCGGAGTTCCATTAACTTTTATACGGCCGCCCAACTGATGTTTTATATTAGATTCGGGTGCTATTTACAACAATGTCCATTCAGTGTAAGCAGATATTTCACACAATTCTTCAGCTCCTCTCTGAATTTCCTCTGTGACAGTATATAGATACATGTGTTGGTGCAGGTGCTGAGGAATTTAAACATAAACCCAAGTTGCTGTAGGATATATGTTGGGTTACTCATATATCTGTCTGTGTAAAAATAATTTTGCGTTTGCCAGTTCACAGAAGATACCACATAAGGCATCCACAATAATATGAAATTGGCTGATAGAGCAAACAACAAAACCATTGACTTTTTCCGGTTTTCCACTTCTGGATCCTTCTGATTCTCGCTGTTGTTCCGCAGACTTTGGCGAACTCTATTTGCCGCAATAATGTGTCTAACTGTCAACCCATTAAACAGTAGAATTAACGCGATTGGTAATAACGGTGTCAAGATACTGTCAATTAACTCGAACGCTTTCCACATAGAAGAAGTGTAATATCCTGCTATGAAGATGCATTCCCATGGCACGTGATCAATTATGGCGTAAGGTTCTATTGCAAAGTAAACCGGGATACATCTGGCACAGCATAATATTGTCACCACTACTATAACCACCGTCGCAGTCCTTTCGCTGCAGTACATTATCTGCAACTGTTGGCAGCAAATTGCGATGAATCGATCGAAGGTGAAAGCCACCGTAAGCCAAACGGAACAGCCCGTAGTTGCAACCCTCAAAACAGTTGTCAGAGCACAAATTGGAGTGATGAGCAATAAACGGGAATATTTATGGATCATATTTGTCTGATCCAATAATGCAACGACGATGACTACCATGAGGTCTGCCGCTGCCATCGCCACCAGGTAACGAGTGATGCACTTGGAAAGACCGCATTTTCCACGGGAGAGGATCACGATTGCCATTAAGTTAACTGCATGGAAACAAGAGGCACAATAGTTATAAAGGAATCCTCGTTGCAAACGCAGCCAACCTCACCGGTTCATTTCGCGTACCTGGGGCAACAGGTCCCTACCGTGGTGAAATCGATTTCCATCCTGGAGCTGATTGCAACCCCCAGCGGACGCAATAGGTTTCTGCCAAATACAACACGGATCCGAACGATAATTAACTTGTTTAAAATTATCACACGTTGGGAAAAATGGCTGTTAAGACATACCAAGGGCATTAATAGGTCGGTTACATTGTGTATTAAGTGATCGATTTGAGATTCATCAGAATAAATAAAAGAGCTGTATTACTTATTACTTAATGCAATATATAAAATAAAAATAAAAATATTTCCCATAGGGTAGAGAGTTGACAATTGCAATGAAAGGGCCACGAATATGCATCGGCCTCTGTTATCACTTTGAATAAATTCGGAATAATAAGGGCCGATTTCATATAAGCACCTTTTCTCCATCCTGCTGGTTGAATTAGTCAAAAAGGCTGGCAACATCATGAAAGACCCACACCATCCTGGCCACACACTCATTTCCCTGCTACCTTCAGGTAGAAGGTGCAGGAACCTGAAGACTGCAACAACCAGGTTTAGTAATAGCTACTTCCCCACAGCCATCAGGCTATTAAACCTGGCTCGGACAAAACTCTGATTATTAATAACCCAATATCTGTTATTCGCACTTTATCTGTTTATTCATTCATGTGTGTATAATGGTATATGGACTCACTGATCTGTTTTGTAGTAAATGCCTAATCTGCTTTGTGCGCTGAAGCAAAAAGCAAGAATTTCATTGTCCTATCAGGGACACATGACATTACACTCAATTGAATTTGAACTTGATCTAGAACGGAACAATGATTTTTTTAAACTTAGGTATGCACGTACAAATAACATTTTACTGTGGCAGCAATTGATAAATATTCCAAAGCACTAATACATAAAAATGTCGGTAAATTATGTCGGGTATCAAAGGAGAGTGACCAGAAATATATTCCACTTTCTTACCTCAGATAGACATGACGTTATCAGTAGATTAACCAGGTTTAGAAACTTCGCTCATCGTTTTACGTTTATAAGAGGATCGGCCAACGTAGAGATGCGCATCAAAGCCGAGTGAGGCATCGGAAGCGAACGTAGCCGTACATAAAGGTCATCAAGAGGATATGTCCTGTTGGCTTCAATAAGACGCGTGGCTCACGCGGAGCCGTCCTTCTGTGATAGTCCATTGGACTTGGAAGGATGTGTTTGTAGCAGATAGCGGACGTCAAACGAAATCCAGAGCATGGCACATATGTATCCATCACACGAATTAAAGAACACGCGATTAAAATATTTTAATTATTCATATCTATGAAAGAATGAGGACTTCTTACAACGGTTTATACATAAATTAATAAAAATCAATATATAGAATGGAAAATAATTGAGCTTCCGATTATTGGTCGATTACTTGTGTAAAAGTATAGTACACATGGCATTGAATTGTGAATTACATGTAGATGGCATCGCCCCTCGAAGGCTGTGTCGTACACGATGCCAAGCTAATCTTATATACTTTGCATGTACGTGATCTATCTGTCTTCGATCCCTCCAACTTCATGTTCCAATCTAAAAGTAGTAGATACGCACACATGAAATTCTTTGGCAACGCATTCTAAGTACTCGGCATTCACTGGACAAAAACCTACCTCGCACATCTAACTTAAAATGTACCCCTTTCAAATTAAGTCTATGTTCTCCCGTAGTTGACTCTTTCACCCATAAGGAAACGTGTTCTGACTATCTACCCTGCATATTGTATCAACGTAAAACATGCATCAGTAATGATTTTTGAAATTACAGCGGGATCACAGCGTTGGCCTCAAAAACACTAGCGCCAGTCAGTTTATATTTGCAGCGGGCAACATATCTAAATCGAAAAGTAAACAGCGCGAGTAAATCAGATTTTAAAAGACTCCAAAAGCTTGAAACATGAAAATGGTGCGAGAAACACATGTGATTGACATAACGGGCGACATTTTAACGCACACCAGGGGTTACCAGGGAAAGAACCGCACCAAAAAGAGTCACCTTCTATTTCTTACCCGGTATTCCAAACGCGACAAGAACAGGATAGTATATGCTCGCTATGTAGTACATTGCTGAATATCCCATTTTCCATCCGAAGCAGCGAATTTGGATAATGCGCTAACTCCTTTCATCCACCGGTGTTTGGTTTCGAGCCCTATTATACAATCAGGGCACGTCGACTGCGACAATTAGTGCGACCGTCACTTCAGTCACCTCAGACACAGTTCACTGAACAAAGAACCCGTCAACAATTTTCGCTCATTGCATCAGTGTATATGGCAACTCAAGGGATGTTGCAAACAATTATTATTATTACATTTCACATGACTCTACTCCGACTGTAATAGTACAAACTTAGATTTTATACAGGGATGTAGGTGATTGAATGCAATTTAATTCAGGACGAGGATCACAATTGACCTGTGCAATTACTTATAGTGTCACTTGCAAAACTACGAAACGGGTATTATTTTGGTGGATGAGGTAGAGTAGTCCTGGATCGGATAATTCATCGCGATCTCTTGAATTTCTGATGAACTGAGCGTGTGACCTTTACGTGCACAGTGAAGAGATGCGGCACAGACGTTGTCATCATTTACCAAACTCTAAATACTTTAACATTTGGAATGTACTCCGTTGAACATATTGCATATGCTTCTGCAAACTAGTTGTGGTTACTATGAACGTTGAAGAGCAACCATTAGGACGCATATCACTCTACATCACCGCATATATCTCTCGTTTCCCTTTCCACTCACACTTTGTCTGAACTACGGTCTCGACACAAAACTTTACCCATTCGTTTTCTCTCGAGATGCCGTTTGACCCATTGAGCTATTCCATCTTTCTGTGTCCATCTGCAGTTTGCGAAACAACTCAATTTAAGGACGGAGGAAATTGCAGCGTTGTGGACGTTGCCCAGACGCTCAGGCAAGACCAACTTCCCTTCATTGACACCGTCTAAACATTACGCTGCCTCGCCCAAACCAGCAGCATAATCAATGACCATCCTCACCCCGGTCATTCCCTTTCCTACCCAGTCGCGTCAGACAAGATGTGCAGAATTTCAAAACCTATGTCTCCGGACTCAGGGACAGTCTCTTCTCAGCACTTATCAGACAACTGGACGTCCTCCCTTCAGCTCAGCTGCGTTCCTGACATCCATCTACTCCATCTGAGACTTTTAGACTGTGCATTTTTTCGGAGTTAAGTGCACTTTACATCGATTTTATTTTATGCTTGGCTGTCCACTTGTGCGCCGCCACATGTCCAGGGCTGATCACATTCCACAGCCCTCACTCATCCTTGGAACACCTGGAGAAGATGGACACCTACGTTAGACTACTAATCATATACTGCAGCTCGGCTTCAAATACCATTATCCCAAACAAGCTTATCTCCTAGCTCGGAGAAACAGGTTTTAGCACAACCCTCTGCAACTGCACCCTGTACATCCAGGCCACAATGAGTCAGGCTACGTGACAACGCTGCTGCCTTAAAATGATGCGTTCGTGGCCCCTTACTACGCTACTTCTGGACTCATGACTCTGCAGCCAACTACAATACCAACTCACTTTACAAGTTCGCAGCCGGCACCACCGCAGAGGCTCCTATATCAAAGAATTACGAGGTGTAGTACCGGAAGGCAATTGATAACCTTATATCCTTGTGCCAAGACAATATCTAATGATTTAATATATGACTAAATTTATTCATATGTGGATATTATTATATTTGTATTTATGAAGGGGAACTCATGCCTGACTAATCACCTGGAGTTTTTGAGGTTGTAAGAAGTAAAATGGATAAGGGTGAGCCAGTTGATGTGGTGTATCTGTACTTTCAGAAGACTTTGCGAAGATCCCACACAAGAGATTAATGTTGAAAATTAAAGCACATGTTATTGGGGGTATTGTATTGACATGGAGAGTGAACCGGTTGGCAGACAGGAAACAAAGAGTGGGAAATAACGGCTCCTTTTCAGAATGGCAGGCAGTGGGTTACCGCGAGGCTCAGACCCGATACTAAAGTTAGTTACAATATATATCATCGATTTAGTCAAGGGAATTAAATGTAGCATCTCGAAGTTTGTGGATTGCACAAAACTGGGTGGCAGTGTGAGGTGCGAGAAGGAGGCTATGAGGCTGCATGGTGAATTCGATAGGTTGGGTGCGTGGGCAGATGCATGGTAGTTGCAGTATAATATGGATCAATGTGAGGTTATCTACTTTGGGGGCACCAATATTAAGGCAAATTATTATCTGAATGGTGTCAGTTTAGGAAATGGGGAGGTGCAACGAGACCTGGGTGTGCTTCTACATCACTCACTGAAGGTAGCGTGCAGGTACAGCAGACAGTAAAGAAAGCGACAGGCATGTTGGCCTTCACAGCGAGTGGATTTGAGCATAGGAGGAAGGAGTACAACTGCAGCTGTACAGGGGCCCGGTGAGACCGCACCTGGAGCATTGTGTGAGGTTTTGGTCTTCCTCTTTGAGGACATACATTCTTACTATTAAGCAAGAGCAGATACATTTCACCAGGTTAAATCCCGGAATGGCGGGAGTGACATATGATGAAAGAATGGATCGACGAATGATATTGACAGGAAATTAGAAGGGTAATCGGGGATCTTCTAGAAACATACACAATTCTTTACGGATTGGAAATGATAGATGCAGAAAGAAATGTTCCCGATGTCGGAGAAGTCTAGAACTAGGGGTCATAGTTTAAGAATAAGGAGTAGGCCATTTAGGACAAAGATGAGGAAACACTTTTTCACCCAGAGAGTAGTGAATCTGAGGAATAATCTGCTGCAAACGGCAGTATGGGGATATTTCATTGGATATTTTCAACGGAAAGTTAGATTTAGCACTTAGGGCTACAGGAATCATGGGTAATGGGGAAAAAGAAGAAAGGGGATACTGATTTTGGATGATCATCCATGATCATATTGAATGGCGGTGCTGTCTAGAAGTGTCGAATTGGCTACTCCTGCTCCTATTTTCTGTGTTTCTGCTGTGGGCCGAGAACGACAAATGTGTCCAGAAGTCAATATTCGTGACCCAGGTCAACATGAAATTTCACACAGATTTCGATGAAATATAATTGAGAAGGAAGTCATAACTCGTCATTGCCAAAGGTTGCACATTAATTAATTAAACTAATTAGAAAATTAGATCGGAAAAGTAAGCGCCATCTAGTGCCCAATGCCCATATTGCACCATGGGGAGCCTATTTGCGTGTTGCAGTCGATTTAATACATATACAATGCATTGAGAAAGTATTCAGACCCCTTCACTTTTTCCACATTTTGTTACATTCCAGCCTTATTCCAAAATTGGTTACAGTCATTTTTTTTATCATCAATCTACACACTATACCTCATAATATAAAAGCGAAAACAGGTGTTTAGTAATTCTTGCAAAATAATTAAAAATAAATAACTCAAATATCACATTTACGTAAGTATTCAGACCCTTTGCTGTGACTCTCAAAATTGAGCTTTGGTGCACCGTGTTTCCATTGATTATCCTTGAGATGTTCCTACAACTTGATAGGAGTCTACAAGTGGTAAATTAAATTGATTGTACATGATTTGGAAAGGCACACACATGTCTATATAATATTCCACAGTTAACAGTGTATGTCAGAGCAAAAAACAAGCCATGAAGCCGAAGGGATTGTCTGTAGACCTCCGAGACAGGATTGTGCTGAGACACCGATATGGGGAAGGGTATAAAACATGTTTTGGAGCATTGCAGGTCCCTAAGAGCACAGTGGCCTCGGTCATTCATAAATAGAACTTTGAAACCACCAGGATTCTTCACAGAGCATGGCCAAACTGAGCAATCGGGGGAGAAGGGCCTTAGGATAGAGACTAACATATTACCAACATGTGATAGAATTGGAGGGGCAAGAGGTGGAGGTGTTGCATTGCTAGTCGGGGAAGATATTACAGCAGTGCTTTGGCATGATAGATTGGAGGGCTCATCTAGGGAGGCTATTTGGGTGGAATTGAGAATTGGGAAAGGTGTAGCGACACTTATAGGTGTGTATTATAGACCGCCAAACGGGGAACGAGAATTGGAAGAGCAAATATGTAAGGAGATAGCAGATATTAGTAGTAAGCACAAGGTAGTGATTGTGGGAGATTTCAACTTTCCACACATAGACTGGGAAACACATTCTGTAAATGAGCTGGATGGGTTGGAGTTTGTAAAATGTGTGCAGGATAGTTTTTTGCAGCAATACATAGAGGTACCTACTAGAGGAGGGGCAGTGCTGGACCTCCTGTTAGGAAATGAGACGGGACAGGTGGCGGAGGTATGCGTTGGGGAGCACTTCGGGTCCAGTGATCACAATACCATTAGTTTCAATATAATTATGGAGAGGGTCAGAACTGGACCTAGGGTTGAGATTTTTGATTGGAGAAAGGCTAACTTTGATGCGATGCGAGATGATTTAAAAGGAGTGAACTGGGACATTTTGTTTTATGGGAAAGATGTATAAGAGAAATGGAGGACATTTAAAGGGGAAATTTTAAGAGTTCAGAATCTTTATGTTCCTGTTCGGTTGAAAGGAAACAGTAAAAATTGGAAAGAGCCCTGGTTTTCAAGGGAAATTTGACATCTTGTTCGGAAAAAGAGGGAGATCTACAATAATTATAGGCAGCATGAAGTAAATGAGGTGCTTGAGGAGTATAACGAATGTAAAAAGAATCTTAAGAAAGAAATTAGAAAAGCTAAAAGAAGATATGAGGTTGCTTTGGCAAGTAAGGTGAAAGTAAATCCAAAGGGTTTCTACAGCTATATTAATAGCAAAAGGATAACGAGGGATAAAATTGGTCCATTGGAGAGACAGAGTGGACAGCTATCTGCAGAGCCAAAAGAGATGGGGGAGATATTGAACATTTTTTTTTCTTCGGTATTTACCAAGGAGAAGGATATTGAATTATGTGAGGTAAGGGAAACTAGTAGAGTAGCTATGGATACTATGAGGTTCAAAGTAAAAGAAGTACTGACACTTTTGAAAAATATAAAAGTGGATAAGTCTCCAGGTCCTGACAGGATATTCCCTAGGACATTGAGGGAAGTTAGTGTAGAAATAGCCGGGGCTATGACAGAAATATTTCAAATGTCATTAGAAACGGGAATAGTCCCCGAGGATTGGCGTACTGCGCATGTTGTTCCATTGTTTAAAAAGGGTTCTAAGAGTAAACCTAGCAATTATAGACCTGTTAGTTTGACTTCCGTGGTGGGCAAATTAATGGAAAATATACTTAGAGATAATATATATAAGCATCTAGATAAACAGGGTCTGATTAGGAACAGTCAACATGGATTTGTGCCTGGAAGGTCATGTTTGACTAATCTTCTTGAATTTTTTGAAGAGGTTACTAGGGAAATTGACGAGGGAAAGCAGTGGATGTTGTATATATGGACTTTAGTAAGGCCTTTGACAAGGTTCCTCATGGAAGGTTGGTTAAGAAGGTTCAACTGTTGGGTATAAATGCAGGAATAGCAAGATGGATTCAACAGTGGCTGAATGGGAGAAGCCAGAGGGTAATGGTGGATGGCTGTTTATCGGGTTGGAGGCAGGTGACTAGTGGGGTGCCTCAGGGATCTGTGTTGGGTCCTTTGTTGTTTGTCATGTACATCAATGATCTGGATGAAGGTGTGGTAAATTGGATTAGTAGGTATGCAGATGATACCAAGATCGGGGGGTGTTGTGGATAATGAAGAGGATTTCCAAAGTCTACAGAGTGATTTAGGCCATTTGGAAAAATGGGCTGAAAGATGGCAGATGGAGTTTAATGCTGATAAATGTGAGGTGCTACACCTTGGCAGGACAAATCAAAATAGGACGTACATGGTAAATGGTAGGGAATTGAAGAATACAGTTGAACAGAGGGATCTGGGTATAGCCGTGCATAGTTCCTTGAAGGTGGAATCTCATATAGATAGGGTGGTAAAGAAAGCTTCTGGTATGCTAGCCTTTATAAATCAGAGCATTGAGTATAGAAGCTGGGATGTAATGTTAAAATTGTACAAGGCATTGATGAGACTAAATCTGGAGTATGGTGTACACTTTTGGTCGCCCAATTATAGGAAGGATGTCAACAAAATAGAGAGAGTGCAGAGGAGATTTACTAGAATGTTGCCTCGGTTTCAACAACTAAGTTACAGAGATAGGTTGAATAAGTTAGGTCTTTATTCTCTGGAGCGCAGAAGGTTAAGGGGGGACCTGATAGAGGTCTTTAAAATGATGAGAGGGATAGACAGAGTTGATGTGGACAAACTTTTCCCTTTGAAAATAGGGAAGATTCAAACAAGAGGACATGACTTCAGAATTAAAGGACAGAAGTTTAGGGGTAATATGAGGGGGGACTTCTTTACGCAGAGAGTGGTAGCAGTGTGGAATGAGCTCCCAGTGGAAGTGGTGGAGGCAGGTTCATTGGTATCATTTAAAAATAAATTGGATAGGCATATGGATGAAAAGGGAATGGAGGGTTATGGTATGAGTGCAGGCAGGTGGGACTAAGGGGAAAAAAATTGTTCGGCACGGACTTCTAGGGCCGAGATGGCCTGTTTCCGTGCTGTAATTGTTATATGGTTATATGGTTATTCAGGAAGGTGACCAAGAACCCGATGGTCACTCTGACAGAGCTCCAGAGTTCCTCTGTGGAGATGAGAGAAACTTCTAGAAGGACAACTATATCTGCATCATTCCACCAATCAGGCCTTTATTGCAGAGTGGCCAGACAGAAGCCACTCCGCAGTTAAAAGCACATGACAACCCGCTTGTAGTTTGCCAATAAGGCACCTAAGCAATATTCCCTGACCTGATGAAACCAAGATTGAACTCTTTTGCCTGAATGCCAAGTGTCACGTCAGGAGGAAAACTGGCACCGCTCATCACCTGACCAATACCATATCTACGGTGAATCATGGTGGTGGCAGCATCATGCTGTAGGGATGTTTTTCAGCGGTAGGAACTGAGAGACCAGTCAGGATCGAGGAGTAAACGGGTCCTTTTCACAATGGCAGGCAGTGACTAGTGGGGTACCGCAAGGCTCAGTACTGGAACCCCAGCTATTTACAATATATATTAATGATCTGGATGAGGGAATTGAAGGCAATATCTCCAAGTTTGCGGATGACACTAAGCTGGGGGGCAGTGTTAGGTGTGAGGAGGATGCTAGGAGACTGCAAGGTGACTTGGATAGGCTGGGTGAGTGGGCAAATGTTTGGCAGATGCAGTTTAATGTGGATAAATGTGAGGTTATCCATTTTGGTGGCAAAAACGGGAAAGCAGATTATTATCTAAACGGTGGCCGATTGGGAAAGGGGGAGATGGCAGCGAGACCTGGGTGTCATGGTACACCAGTCATTGAAGGTAGGCATGCAGGTGCAGCAGGCAGTAAAGAAAGCGAATGGCATGTTGGCTTTCATAGCAAGAGGATTTGAGTATAGGAGCAGGGAGGTTCTACTGCAGTTGTATAGGGTCTTGGTGAGACCACACCTGGAGTATTGCGTGCAGTTTTGGTCTCCAAATCTGAGGAAGGACATTATTGCCATAGAGGGAGTGCAGAGAAGGTTCACCAGACTGATTCCTGGGATGTCAGGACTGTCTTATGAAGAAAGACTGGATAGACTTGGTTTATACTCTCTAGAGTTTAGGAGATTGAGAGGGGATCTTATAGAAACTTACAAAATTCTTAAGGGGTTGGACAGGCTAGATGCATGAAGATTGTTCCCGATGTTGGGGAAGTCCAGGACAAGGGGTCACAGCTTAAGGATAAGGGGGAAATCCTTTAAACCCGAGATGAGGAGAACTTTTTTCACGCAGAGAGTGGTGAATCTCTGGAACTCTCTGCCACAGAGGGTAGTTGAGGCCAGTTCATTGGCTATATTTAAGAGGGAGTTAGATGTGGCCCTTGTGGCCAAGGGGATCAGAGGGTATGGAGAAAAGGCAGGTACGGGATACTGAGTTGGATGATCAGCCATGATCATATTAAATGGCGGTGCAGGCTCGAAGGGCCGAATGGCCTACTCCTGCACCTAATTTCTATGTTTCTATGTTTTCTAAAGTTGAACGGAGCAAAGTATACAGAGATCCTTGATAAAAAGCTGCTCCAGAGCGTTCAGGACCTCGGACTGGAGCAGACGTTCACCTTCCAACAGGACAACGACCTAAAGCTCACGTCCAAGCCAACGCAGGAGTGGCTTTGTGAAAAGTCTGTGAATGTCCGTAAGTGGCCCGAACAGAGCCCGGACTTGAACCCGATCGAACATCTCTGGAGGGATCTGAAAATAGCTGTGCATCAACGCTCCCCATCCAACCTGGGAGAGCTTGAGAGGATATGCAGAGAAGAATGGGATAAATTGCCCAAATACAGGTGTGACAAGCTTGTAGCGTGATACCTAAGAAGACTTGAGGTTGTAATCACTGCCAAATGTGCCTCAATAAAGTACGAGTAAAGGGTCTGAATACTTATGCAAATGTGATATTTCAGTCATTTATTTTTAATTATTTTGCAAACATTTCTAAACACCTGTTTTCCCTTTTTTATTGTGGGCTCTTTTGTGTTGATTGCTGATAAAAAAAAAATCCAGTTTAGAATAAGGCTGTAACGTAACAAAATGTGGAAAAAGTGAAGGGGCCTGAATACTTGCTGAATGCACTGTATATGTGACGTGAACATGACTGTAATCATATATAATTAAGTATAATTATATTACATACAAATAATATAATGAATATTATTGTGAGTGTGTTATTTGAATGAGACTGCCGCAGAAGTCCTTTGCGAATGAGGGATATTACCTTTAACCTAAAATAACTCCAAACACGTTGCATTGTTTGAGTATCTGCAGATTGTGTGTGTGTATGTGTATACCTGTCAAACATGTATCTGTAATAATAATATAATAATATATTTTATTGTCATTGCACATCAGCGCAACGAGATTTGTAATGCAGCTTCCAACCGTTTTCATGACAAATAAATAATAACATTTGGAATTAGATGTCCCGAGAACATGGATTGTAAAAAGAACAGTAAAACAGTCAAAACAGTTCACAGACCAAAGTGTAGATGTGAGGTTGTAAGTGTGTATGTTGATTATGGCTCAGTGCCTACAGTGCATGTCCACACAAAACCCTTCTGTGTGTGAATGTGGATGGGGCTCTGAAGAGTGGAGGGGCAGAAGCTCCATAAAAACATCTCTTAGTACTTAGGTCTGCATGGAGTTCAATTCATAAAATGTGAACCTCTTAATGTCAATGAGACTTACACTGTAATTTATTGCCATAGATCAGTTAGTTCTAGTGGAAGAGCAGAGACTGCAGAATAGCCAGATAAAGACACATCTCATAGTACTTTAGTCTGCATGAACTTCAATTCATAAAATGTCAACCTCTTCTTAATGTCACTGAGACTTACATTGTTATTTACTGCCATAGATAAGTTAGTTCAAGTTCAAGTGGAGGGGCAGAGGCTACAGAAAATAAACATCTCATAGTCATTAAGTCAGCATGCAATTCATAAAATGTCAACCTCTCCCTAATGTAAATGAGATTAAGTTACTAAGTTACTACCATAGATAAATTAATTCAAGTTCAAGGTACATACATCAATTGATTTCAACATAAACATCAACCATTTCTGACCATTTC
The DNA here is from genome assembly GCF_028641065.1 of Leucoraja erinaceus. Classification (NCBI taxonomy): domain Eukaryota; kingdom Metazoa; phylum Chordata; class Chondrichthyes; order Rajiformes; family Rajidae; genus Leucoraja; species Leucoraja erinaceus. The sequence continues at coordinate 36,522 of NW_026576083.1, read as the reverse complement.
TCACTCCGATGGAAGCCTATAAAGTGCAGTCAATATTCCTCAGTTTTTCCCCCGTGGTCGGGACCTGGAAACGGCCGCTAAGGAGGCACTAGGTACAGCCTACCCACCTCGGAGAAGATCGCAACACACTCCGCGGCTTCCGCGTTCGCGAATCGTCCGCTTCTTAACGGAGACCGCGGCTTCACTATGTTAACTACATAGGCCCCGCGGTCGGAGCACTTTTTCTCGGTAAGTGATCGCAGGCAGCTCCGAGATTAGATGTTAAAGAAGACTTATTTGCCTTCAACAAGCATGCATTAATGACAAACTTAATTTTCTTTGTTTTGGATACACATAGTTTAGGCCATGAATGAATGAATGTATAATGAATGCATGCTTAAATGAATGAATGAATGAATGCATGCTTGAATGAATGAATGAATGATGAATCAATGAATTTACAGCCTCCAAATATCATTTTTTCAGAATTATTAAAGGGAGCAATGAAATTAATTAAAGTCCATACAGATTAATTTCCATAAATTCAGACTGTAGATTCTACCTTTAGTTCCGTGAGTTGGGTCACGAACTTGCACAAAATAAGCTCCTCGGCCCACAGCCTAGGCTCTATTTTTTTTCTATATCCATTATCTTGTATCTGTACACTAGGGACGGCTTCACGACAATCGTGTATTGCTAATTTGTTGACAAGTTGGCTAGCTCTCACCAAAAAGGCTTTTTTCTGTACCTCGATGCACCTAATAATATACGAAACTAAACTAACTTGATCTTAACTGAATCATCAGATATCTTATCCTTGACGTTTGATGCCGACGGCTTAGTTTATCTATATATCTGCATTAATTTTAATTAATTTAGATTATTTTTTTATTGTCACGTTTGCCGTTCTACAACATTTTAACGGTATATCCTAGGCAATTAACGTCGAAGGGTTATATAGCATGAAAATATGTCCTTCAGCCCACTTTGTACATATCTGACCAAGTGGGCTTACTGAGCCAGCTTCATTTATCATTCCCAGCATTTATGCAAGCCTTTTTAACTCTTCATAACCCTCCATCTGATCAACTGACTTTTATAAGTAGGACACTACACTTGTATCCTTTTCAGTAACTTCCTCTGACAGCTCATTCCGGATTCGGTCCAATCTCGGAATTGGGCCGAAATTCTGACATCCTTTTTAAATCTCAAACTTCTCACCGCAAGGGAATAGATTACAGGGAAGTTGGCAGGCATATCTACATGATGTTAAGAAATAGATAGGTGTAGATGACATGTGCATGTACCTTTAATATAGTTACATCATCACTACTAACCACTCCCCATATCACAAGTATAAATACAACCACCCCACCTACTGTCCGCTCTCTAGTCTCCGTGACAGACCACGTACAGCTAGTGCTTTCTGTAATGTAACAGTATGAATAAAAGAAGTAAAGCTACAGTGTGTTGAAAACACATCTTTACAATAGGGTACTGGAAGATTGCATGGTGTCACTGCCTGCCAAACTGAAACGGAGCAGTTAATTCCCACTCTTTGTTTCCTGTCCGCCAACCAGTTAATTCTCCATGTCAATACCCCAATAGCACGTGCTCTAATTTTTAACACTAATCCCTTGTGTGGGATCTTCTCAAAGACTTTCTGAAAGTACAGATACAACACATCAACTGGCTCACCCTTATCCATTCTACTTCATACAGCCTCAAAAACTCCAGAAGTTTAGTCAGGCATGAGATCCCTTTCATAAATACAAATTAGCAATGTTACAAAATTTTAAGATTTAAAAAATCAAGTCTGCAATTTATCCCATCAGATAAAGCATAAAAATAAGTTTAATTTGACACCTAACTGATACTTTCATATCTCAAGTAATAAAAAAGTTATGGCAATTTTCATACTCGGAAATTAGCATCTTGTTCACTATTGATTTTCTATGGACATAACAAAAAAGCTGTGATCATGGACAGTCAAAAGCTCATAACATTCTTAAAAATTAAGAGAACTGAATGAAATTTTCAGTTATCATAGATTGAACCATTCTGAAACAAATATAAAATAATCTTACTTGGATGACCTGAAATTAAAGCATATAATTAGTTAGTTACCCAATTGTAGCTAATTTCAAACTTCAATTACTAGATCTAAACATCTATCAATTTCTTAATAAATAATTAACATTTTTAAATAGCCTAAGTGTCCAAATAATATTCACAAATAATTCACAATAAAACATGTTTTTAAATCTCATTTACATCAATTTATATGCCAAATGGAAGGAATTTAGTGCTCAATTGCTGTAAATTAAAGTCCATTTTAAATCAGCTTTCTAGTGGGTTCCTGTGAACGCGCTGGTTTAGAACGTTCACATTGCGCTGGATTTGTGCCCTCAAATGCCCAGAAAAATACTGCGGGATATAAAGAGCCCAAAATGAACTACTCGCTATAGTAAACTTTGTATAAAGGGGTCTTAAGAAGCCCCTTTTAATGTAAAAATAAGGTACATACCTTTAATTGTTTTCTTTATAAAACCCTGGGGCTGCGAGAGGTCGCGAGTTGAGAGAGTGATTTTAAAACTATTATAACTATTATTCGAGGCCTATAAAACTAATAATACCTTTTGCGACGGGGTCTTTCAGCGATTTTTCGTTAATGATTTACTAGGCTGAACATCTTCGATTGGAACAGCCTAGTAAAAATCGCGTTTTAAACCCGCCCCCTCTAAACAGCGCCAAAATCGCGCACACGGGCTGGGACAGATTCTCAGCGACGATTCAGGCCGGAATATCCACATATCCATGAGTTTAACATATGGTCATATATTAAACCACTCGACATTGTCTTGACACAAGGATGCAAAGTTTCCAATTGCCTTCCGGTACTACACCTCGTAATTATTTGATTTATTTTTTCTTTTTTGTATGGCTTTGTTAACATGTGATTAGTGTATAAATGTAAATAATTTGGTGTACATATAGTGGCTGGTGTACATATGGTGTACATATAGCTGCGAAATTTGTATAAGATTATTACAAACAGTTGAATAAGGGGTGGGAATTAATGAGCTTTGGCTTCTTCCTGCTCCTTTTCGGACACATACGATTTCATTAATTTTATTGATATTGTTTATGACACATTATAAATATTCTGGTTTTGTTTTTTTTTTGTATGCTGTTTCACACTTGCTTTTTATTCTTTTATTTTGTTCGAAATAAATAATAAAATAAATACATTAATAAATAAATATAGGAGCCACTGCGGTGGTGTCGGCTGCGAACTCGGAAAGTGAGTTGCAGTAGTAGTTTGCTGCAGTCATAAGTCTAGAAGTAGCATAGTAGGGGGCGACAGACGCATCATTTTAAAGCAGCAGCGTTGAAAATTATCGTAGAGCACAACTTGTCACGTAGCCTCTCTAATTGTGGCCTGGATGTATAGGGTGCAGTTGTAGAGGGATGTGCTAAATCCTGTTTCTACGAGTTTGGAGATAAGCTTGGAAGGGATAATGGTATTTGAAGCAGAGCTGCAGCATTTATATTGCATCCTCCCCACAGCTAACACTGCCCCCCAGAATAGCCTGCTCTCTCGTTGGTTCCTCTACATGTTGGTTTAGAAAACTATCCCGAATCCATTCCAAGAAATCCTCTTCCTCAGCACCCCTGACAATTTGATTCACCCAATCTATCACCCAACTTTCATAGTAACCACAGCTAGTTTGAAGGATCATATGCAATATATTCATCGAATTACATTACACATTTATATGTATTTAGAGTTTGGTAAATGGTGACAACATCTGTGCTAAATCTCTTCCCTGTGAACGTAAAGGTCAGACGCTCAATTCAACAGCAATTCAAGAGATCGCTATGAATTATCCGATCCAGAACTACTCTACCTCATCCAACAAAGTAATACCCCTTTCTTAGTTTTGCAAGTGACACTAAAAGTAATTGCGCTTGTCAAATGTGATCCTCGTCCTGAATTAAATCACATTTAATCTTCTATATCCCTGTATAAAATCGATGTTTGTACTATTACAGTCGGAGTAGAGTCATAACAAATCTAAAAATAATAATTGTTTGCAACATCCATTGAGGTGCCAAATTCACTGTACGATGATGCAATGAGGGAAAGTTGTTGACGGGTTATTTGTTCAGTGGAAAGTGTCTGAGGTGACTGAAGTGACGGTCGCACTAATTGTCACAGTCAACGTGCCCTGATTGTATAATAGGGCTCGAAACCAAACACCAGTGGATGAAAGGACTTAGCGCATTATCCAAATTCGCTGCTTCGGATGGAAAATGGGATATTCAGCAATTTACTACATAGCGAGCATATACTATCCTGTTATTGTCGCGTTTGGAATACCGGGTAAGAAATAGAAGCTAACTCTTTTTGGTGCGGTTCTTTCTCTTGTTACCCCTGGTGTGTGTTAAAACGTCAACCGCTATGTCCATCACATGTGCTTCTCGCATCAATTTTCATGTTTCAAGCTTTTGGAGTCTTTTAAAATCTGAATTACTCGCACTACTTAACCTTCGATTTAGATATGTTGCCCGTTGTAAACATAAACTGACTGGCGCTAGTGTTTTTGTGGCCAACATTTGATCCCGCTGTAATTTCAAAAATCATTACTGAAGCATGTTTTACGTTGATACAATATGCAGGGTAGATAGTCAGAACACGTTTCTTTCTGAGTGAAAGAGTCAACTACTAGAGGACAGAGACTTAATTTGAGAGGGGTAAATTTTAAGTTGGATGGGCGTGGTTGGTTTTTGCCCAGTGAATGTAGAGTACATAGAATGCGCTGCGAAAGCTCTGATGGTATAAACGTTGATGTCTGCTTATCAACGACCTTTAGATTGGATCATGAAGGAGGAATCGAAGACATAAAGATCACGTACATGCAAAGTATATTAGATTAACTTGGCAGTGTGTACGACACAGACGTCGAGGTCCGATGTCATCTACATGTAATTCATTGTTCAATGCCACGTGTACTATACATAGACTTTTACAGCAGGAAGGGACAAATAAGCCGAAGCTCAATTATTTTCCATTCTATATATTGGTTTTAATTAATTTATGTATAAACCGTTGTAAGAATTCTTCATTCTTTCATAGATATGAATAAGTAAAATATTTTAATCGCGTGCTTTTTCATTCATGTGATGGAAATACGCATGTGCCATGCTCTGGATTTCGCCTGACGTCCGCTATCTGTTACAAACTAATCCTTCCAAGTCCAATGGACTATCACAGAAGGACGGCTCCGCGTGAGCCATGCCTCTTGTTGGAGCCAACAGGACATATCCTCGTGGTGATCTTTATGCACGGCCACGTTCGCACGGTCGCTTCTGATGACTCACTCGGCTTTGATGATCATCTCTACGTTGGCCGATCCTCTTATAAACGTAAAACGCCGAGCGAAGTTCCCAAACCTGGTTCATTTACTGATAACATCTTGTCTAACTGAGGAAAGAAACTGGAATATATTTCTTGTCACTCTCGTACGATACCCGACCTATGCGATCGACATTTTTTATGTATTACTGCTTTGGAATAATTATCAATTGCTATCATAGTAAAATGTTATTTCTAAGTTCATAAGTTTAAAGTAATGATGGTTCCATTCTGTGACATGTTTGACTAATTCGAACAGCTGGATGGAGAAAATGTGTTTATATGAAATAGGCCATTATTATTTCGAAATTATTTAAAGTGATAACAGAGGCCGATGCATACTCGTGGCCCTTTCATTGCAATTGTCAACTCTCTACCCTTTGGGAAATACATTTTCGTTTATTTTATCATATTACATTAAGTAATAGGTAATGCAGCTCTTTGATTTATTCTGATGTATCTCAACTCGATCACTTAACAAACGATGTAACCGACCTATTAGTGACGTTGATATGTTGTAACAGACATTTTTCCCAACGTGTGAGTATTTGAAGTTGAACAAGTTCATTATCGTTCGGCTCCGTGTTGTATTTGGCAGAAACCTATTGCCATATAACTATATAACCATATAACAATTACAGCACGGAAACAGGCCATCTCGACCCTTCTAGTCAGTGCCGAACACATAATCTCACCTAGTCCCATATACCTGCGCTCAGACCATAACCCTCCATTCCCTTCCCATCCATATAACTATCCAATTTATTTTTAAATGATAAAAACGAACCTGCCTCCACCACCTTCACTGGAAGCTCATTCCACACAGCTACCACTCTCTGCGTAAAGAAGTTCCCCCTCATGTTACCCCTAAACTTCAGTCCCTTAATTCTCATGTCATGTCCCCTTGTTTGAATCTTCCCTACGCTCAGTGGGAAAAGCTTTTCCACGTCAACTCTGTCTATCCCTCTCATCATTTTAAAAACCTCTATCAAGTCCCCCCTTAACCTTCTGCGCTCCAAAGAATAAAGCCCTAACTTGTTCAACCTTTCTCTGTAACTTAGTTGCTGAAACCCAGGCAACATTCTAGTAAATCCCCACTCTCTATTTTGTTGACATCCTTCCTATAATTAGGCGACCAAAATTGTACACCATACTGCAGAATTGGCCTCACCGCGTCCGGTGGTGGTTGCAATCAGCTCCAGGATTGACATCATTTTCACCAGGGCAGGGATGTTTCACCAGGTACGCGAACAAAACCGATGAGATTGGCAGCGTTTGCAACGAGGATTCCTTTATCACTATTGTTCCTCTTGTTTCCATGCAGTGAACTTAATGGCAATTGTGATCCTCTCCCGTGGAAAATGCGGTCTTTCCAAGTGCATCACTCGTTACCTGGTGGCGATGGCAGCGGCAGACCTCATGGTGGTCATCGTCGTTGCATTATTGGATCAGACAAATATGATCCATAAATATTCCCGTTTATTGCTTATGACTCCAATTTGTGCTCTCCAAACTGTTTTGAGGGTTGCAACTACGGGCTGTTCCGTTTGGCTTACGGTGGCTTTCACGTTCGATCGCTTCATCGCAATTTGCTGCCAACAGTTGCAGATAAGGTATTGCAGCGAAAGGACTGCGACGGTGATTATAGTAGTGGTGACAATATTGTGCTGTGCCAGATGTATCCCGGTCTACTTTGCAATAGAGCCTTACGCCATAATTGATCACGTGCCATGGGGATGCATCTTAATAGCAGTATACCAAACTTCTTCTATGTGGAAAGCGTTCGAGTTAATTGACAGTATCTTGACACCGTTATTACCAATCGCGTTAATTCTACTGTTTAATGGGTTGACAGTTAGACACATTATTGCGGCAAATAGAGTTCGCCAAAGTCTCCGTAACAACAGCGAGAATCAGAAGGATCCAGAAGTGGAAAACCGGAGAAAGTCAATGGTTTTGCTGTTTGCTCTATCAGCCAATTTCATATTATTGTGGATGCCTTATGTGGTATCTTCTGTGAACTGGCAAATACAAAATTATTTTTACACAGACAGATATATGAGTAACCCAACATATATCCTGCAGCAACTTGGGTTTATGTTTAAATTCCTCAGCACCTGCACCAACACATGTATCTATATACTGTCACAGAGGAAAATCAGAGAGGAACTGAAGAATGGTGGGAAATTCGTGCTTACACTGAATGGTCATTGTTGTAAATAGCACGCGAATCTAATTTTAAATCTGTTGGGCGGCCGCATAAAAGTTAATGGAACTCCGATGTCGTTTTGGAAATGTATCAGGAATGTATGTAACAGTCAGTAGCTTTGTGCTGCCACGTCAGGCAACAAGATCATTTCGAATCAATACGTGAAACTGCGCATGCGCATTAAATACCTATGGCTTGATGTTTATGTCAGGAAACGTGTTTTCCAAGCCATATGTTTATTGATACCTGGTATATCGTTTTAATATCATTCAACGGACATTTATGGAAGTAGCCAAGCATCTGTAATTACAAATTAAATAAAAGTTAAAAAATCTAAAACCTTCGTTAATCTCAAAATATAATACAAGTGCATGTGGACAGTTGGCAATTGCTTTTGCACCGAAGACCGCATTCAGGTTGCAGACATTTTTTTAACTGGACAGGCGAATGACATATTCATAGTATGATTAAAAAAAAACATGAAGTCACCGGATTACTCACCTCTTTGGTATCCGTGTTTTTTCTCTCGGTGGCATTTGCAAACATTGAACAGGATCGAAAAATGTTGTACGGTTTCCCTAGAAACTGGGCGCCATCGACGAGCAGCGTTTGGTAAGTTTCTCAGTACTCATACAGTAAATGGCAAAGCACCAGTGAGCTTTGTGGAAGTTGGGTACCCTGGGTACAGGTTTAATGCTCCTATCTTTCCCTGAAATCAGAAACAGAGTTAGACAATGTGCGAAGAAGGCGTTCCGCATGATTGATTTCATACGTCTGATCAATGTGACAAATTTAATGTTGAAATCAATCAGCGGTGAAGATCAAAATATTGATCAACTACTGGAAGTAATTTCGTATTGCAGTGTTCAATGTGCATGTGCGACGCGTGTGTGATGACATATTTGTCTAAAATGGGTCCACGACGCGAAACCAAACTATCCGTAGCAAAAAATCATGCGATGTGCTGAGAGAAGGTAACAAGACAGAATGCTGCTGTGCAGATCTCCGGAGCAAATGAATAGGCAACGTTAACGGTCGAACCTTGGCTGGTGCAATGTGACTGCCATTGGGGCATACATGCGCAAAATATACGTTATGTATATGTATATATCTGTCCAAATATATTCTAATAATTCAATCCTCATCAGCAGCCTCATCTGGCAGCTAATTCCAAACGTGGAAAACACAGAGTGAAAAGGTTCGCCTTGCAATACCTCTTCAATGTTTCCCACACACGTTAAACCTTGAGCATTCATAGCAAAATTATTTGAGTATAGGAGCAGGGAGGTTCTACTGCAGTTGTACAGGGTCTTGGTGAGACCACACCTGGAGTATTGCGTTCAGGTTTGGTCTCCAAATCTGAGGAAAGGCATTCTTGCCATAGAAAGAGTACAGAGAAGGTTCACCAGACTGATTCCTGGGATGTCAGGACTTTCATATGAAGAAAGACTGGATAGACTCGGCTTGTACTCGCTAGAATTCAGAAGATTGAGGGGGGATCTTATAGAAACTCACAACAATTTTAAGGGGTTGGACCGGCTAGATGCGGGTAGATTGTTCCCAATGGTGGGAACGTGCTGGACAAGGGGTCACAATTTCAGGATAAAGGGGAAATCCTTTAGGATTGAGATGAGAGCAACATTTCTCACATAGAGAGTGGTGGATCTCTGGAACTCTCTGCCACAGAAGGTAGCGGAGCCCAGTTCATTGGTGGGGGTCAAATTAAGTTTTATTTTCTCTACCTCACCCTTGAACGCCTACGCTCCACACCAAAAACATTCGCTCCCGGTAACTCAAACTAACAATTCCGGGTAACATGCTGATGAATCTCTGCTACATTTTTTCCAACGGAATACCATCGTTCTATATCCTGGCGACCAGTACTGCACACACAACACCAGGTGTGGTCTTCCTCTGGCATCACATGCATAATCTGTCTGACATGTCATCCTCAAAACATTATCTTTTGTTCGTTGAATGTTTCTTCTGCTCTGTAGGCAATTAAACACAACCAAAGGTTGCTGACTATTGCTTCCAACTATCGTAACCTGAGACTGAAAAAGCGTCCTGACCAGAAATATCCCCTATTGCATTCGTAATAAGGTGGATGAGTTGAACGTGCAGATAGCTGTTCATGACTATGATATAGTTGGGTTCACGGAGACATGGCTCCAGGGTGACCAAGGCTGGGAGCTGAACATCCAGGGTTATTCAATATTCAGGAGGGAGAGACAGAAAGGAAAATAAGGTGACGTAGCGTTGATGATTAAAGATGTGTTTAACGCAATAGAAAATAAGGTCAATAGCTTGGCGGATGTGGAATCGACATTACAGACCAGTTGAATAACTAATTTGGTTCTGTCTTCACCAAGGAAAACATAAATAATCTGGTGTTAGGTAAATTGAATAAAGTGGTGTTAGGTAAATTGAATAGATTAAAGGCCGATAAATCCCCAGTGCCAAATAGTGGTTGCATTAATGATAATTTTTTTAAACTCTTTAAATTCTGGATTAGTTCCTGAGGATTGTAGGGTCGCTAATGTTACCCCACTTTTGCACCACAGTGGAACCACAGTGCGAACTCCATCATCAAGTACGCTGACGACACCACTATTGTGAGGCGTATCACTGACGGGGATGAGTCAGAGTACAGAAGAGCGATCGAAGAACTGTCCATATGGTGCCAGCGCAATAACCTGGCCCTCAACACCAGCAACACCAAGCAACTGATTGTGGACTTTGGAAGCAGTAGGAGGGGGACCCACAGTCCCATTTATATCAACGGGTCGATGGTTGAAAGGGTCAAGAACTTCAAATTCCTGATCTCCGAAGAGCTTTCCTGGTCCGAGAACACTAACGCAATTATCAAAAAGCTCATCAGCGCCTACACTTCCTGAGAAGATTACGGAGAGTCGGATTGTCAAGGAAGACTCTCACTAACTTCTACAGATGCACAGTCGAGAGCATGCTGACCGATTGCATCGTGGCTTGGTTCGGCAATTTGAGTGCTCTGGAGAGGAAAAGACTACAAAAAAGTAGTAAACACTGCCCACTCCATCATCGGATCTGAACTTCCTTCCATCGAGGGGATTTATCGCAGTTGCTGCCTCAAAAAGGCTGGCAGTATCATCAAAGACCCACACCATCCTGGCTACACACTCATCTCCCTGCTACCTTCGGGTAGAAGGTACAGGAGCCTGAAGACTGCAACAGCCAGTTTCAGGAATAGCTACATCCTCTCAGCCATGAGGCTATTAAACCTGGCTCGGACAAAACTCTGATTATTAACAACCACTTTGTGTTATTTGCACTTTACCAGTTAATTTATTCCTGTGTGTATATATTTATATCATGGTACTAGACTAAGCGGGACCCGTTGGTTCCCAGCTCGCACGGGAGGGCTGGACACCCTACACAATATTCAACCACTCCACCAATTCCAGTATGGGCTAGTATGGTGTTTGTGGGCCAAATGGATTTTTGGGCTGGCAGCACAGTTACTGTGGGCTGGCAGTTCTGTTCACTGAGGCCTGGCAGTACAATCACTCGGACCTGGCAGGCTGGCGGCTGAGAAACTGCCAGAAATTGTGCCCAAAACAGGTGACAGACTGTGAGAGTGAAGGGGGAAGAGGGTGGACTGAATGTATTATTGGGCTGGCAGTTCAGTCACTTACAGCTGGTGGGCTGGCAGATGACTAACTCACGGCTCATGGGCTGGCTGTGCAGTCGCTCACGCCTGGTACGCTGGCAGTTCGCTCAGTCACCCCGCCTACCTTCAAACGCCCCCCCCCCACTATGCTCCTTGCCAATCCCCTCCCATCCACACATTCAGTGCATCTCTCCACAACCCCCCCCCCCCCCCCCCCCCCCCCCCCCCAATGCACTCGTTGTGGCTCTCCCACAGAGCAGCCATCGTTATTATGGAGAGGAACAAAACTGGACCTAGGGTTGAGATTTTTGATTGGAGAAAGGCTAACTTTGAGGAGATGCAAAAGGATTTAAAAGGAGTAAATTGGGACAGTTTGTTTTATGGGAAAGATGTGGACGAGAAATGGAGTACATTTAAAGGTGAAATTTTAAGAGTACAGAATCTTTATATCCCTGTTCGGTTGAAAGGAAATCGTAAAAATTGTAAAGAGCCATGGTTTTCAAGGGAAATTGGACACTTGGTTCGGAAAAAGAGGGAGATCTACAATAATTATAGGCAGCATGGAGTAAATGAGGTGCTTGAGGAGTATAAAGAATGTAAAAAGAATCTTAAGAAAGAAATTAGAAAAGCTAAAAGAAGATATGAGGTTGCTTTGGCAAGTAAGGTAAAAGTAAATCCGAAGGGTTTCTACCGCTATATTAATAGCAAAAGGATAACGAGGGATAAAATTGGTCCATTAGAGATTCATAGTGGACAACTATCTGCAGAGCCAAAAGAGATGGGGGAGATATTGAACAGTTTCTTTTCTTCAGTATTCACCAAGGAGAAGGATATTGAATTATGTTAGGTAAGGGAAACAAGTAGAGTAGCTATGGAAACTATGAGGATCAAAGAAGAGGAAGTACTGACACTTTTGAGAAATATAAAAGTGGATAAGTCTCCAGGTTCGGACAGGATATTCCCTAGGACATTGAGGGAAGTTAGTGTAGAAATAGCAGGGGCTATGGCAGAAATATTTTAAATGTCATTAGAAACGGGAATAGTGCCGGAGGTTTGGCGTACTGCGCATGTTGTTCCATTGTTTAAAAAGGGGTCTAAGAGTAAACCTAGCAATTATAAACCTGTTAGTTTGACGTCAGTGGTGGGCAAATTAATGGAATGAATACTTAGAGATAATATATATAAGCATCTGGATAAACAGGGTCTGATTAGGAACAGTCAACATGGATTTGTGCCTGGAAGGTCTTGTTTAACTAATCGTGCTACATCTTGGCAGGACAAATCAAAATAGGACGTACATGGTAAATGGTAGGGAATTGAAGAATGTAGGTGAACAGAGCGATCTGTGAATAACTGTGCACAGCTCCCTGAAAGTGGAATCTCATGTAGATAGTGTGGTAAAGAAAGCCTTTGATGTGCTGGCCTTTATAAATCAGAGCATTGAGTATAGAAGTTGGGATGTAATGTTAAAATTGTACAAGGCATTGGTGAGGCCAATTCTGCAGTATGGTGTACAATTCTGGTCGCCTAATTATAGGAAGGATGTCAACAAAATAGAGAGAGTACAGAGGAGATTTACTAGAATGTTGCCTGGGTTTCAGCAACTAAGTTACAGATAAAGGTTGAACAAGTTAGGGCTTTATTCTTTGGAGCGGAGAAGGTTAAGGGGGGACTTGATAGAGGTTTTTAAAATGATGAGAGGGATAGACAGAGTTGACGTGGAAAAGCTTTTCCCACTGAGAGTAGGGAAGATTCAAACAAGGGGACATGACATGAGAATTAAGGGACTGAAGTTTAGGGGTAACATGAGGGGGAACTTCTTTACTCAGAGAGTGGTAGCTGTGTGGAATGAGCTTCCAGTGAAGGTGGTGGAAGCAGGTTCGTTTTTATCATTTAAAAATAAATTGGATAGTTATATGGATGGGAAGGGAATGGAGGGTTATGGTCTGAGTGCAGGTATATGGGACTAGGGGAGATTATGTGTTCGGCACGGTCTAGAAGGGTCGAGATGGCCTGTTTCCGTGCTGTAATTGTTATATGGTTATATGGTTATCGTGCCTATTAGGTTCTATTGTGATGAAGACCACACAGTATTAAAACTGCAAAAAGGTTATATTAAAGTTTAAAACGTGAATGACTCTTAAAATATAAGAACAATTGACGTTTTAAAGATGAGATGTATTAAGTTTTTACCTGTTGTGTCTTGTTGTGTCTTGTTGTTTTCTGCTGCTCACTGCCACTTGATGACTATTTTCTGTTGAGAAAAAGAGACAATTTTAATATAGAGAAAGTCAGCGGTCAAATTTTAAGAAGGAAAATCTGAGAATATCACAGAAGTCATCATTCAACGATTAATGACAACATTCTTGGGCGATGTTCCATCCTTCAGGAAACCATTGACATTTCCCTTCATATGTCTGTTGATCTAGTGTGTTGAGCCAAAGGTACTGGTTTCCAGAGGGCTAGTAGGGAGTTTGTGGGCTGAATGGAATTTTGGGCTGGCAGCTCAGTCACTGAGGGCTAGCTTGTCAGTCAATGAGGCTTGTACTGGCAGGGGGGGGGAGGCACCAAAATGCTTAGTGTTGCTGAAGACATCTGGAAGAATTATGTCCACAACTTCAAAACATTCTCTCCTAATCATTGGGCATTAATCCGAAACAATGACTATTACTTACCTCGTGAAATGTGCCGTCTTAGAGTTCTTCTCGATGTTGCACAGTGTATCCTCGGCCACTTGGATGGGTATCTTGAATCGAGAATGTGTAGTTCTTCCACCAGGCAGATATCTATCTGCTATCCCAGAGGATACTGCAGCAATAGCCACATCACCTTGCCCTCTAACATTTCATGACATGATGTTGAAAAAGAACCCGAAAGACAATTTCAGCTGTTAATGAACACTGAAAATTTGGTGCAAAACATTTTTTTGAGGTGGGGGCTGTCAGGTGGAGTGCGGGGTGGTAAACATCGTGCAGCCAAGGGAGGGGCACAGCTTCAGCTGGGGGTTCTCGTGAGCTGATCAGAAATGGGGGCGGGGGGTTCATGCAGGAGATGAGGGCGGCTTCAGTAGGGGGTGCATCCTATAGCCAGGCGGAGGGCAGCATCTTGAGGTGGGGGATGTCAGTGGAGGAGAAGGGACAGTGAGCGATTTACTCATGACCTGTGAACTCACTCATTGCCGGGATTAACTCATGCCCTTTAAACTGATTGTCTCTCACGGCTTGTGGACTGACTGATGCCCGACTTCTGGAGTCACGTCCGACTACCGTAAACTGAAAACGGTAACATCTACATTGAGGAACAGCTTCTTCCTGACAGTCATCACGCTATTAAACATAATAAATAAGCTCTGAACTACGAAATACTATATTATTACACACACACGCACACGCACACACGCACACACTCACTCACAAACACATACACAGACTCATCCCCCTCCTCATGACCCTGCCCTATGGGTGGAAATGTCGTGCAGCCAAGGGGAACTTCAGGCGGGGGTTATCATGAACTGATGAGAAGGGGGTGCGGTGTCCTCAACCAGGGGATGTGGACGGCTTCAGCAGGGGGTGTGTCCTATAGCATGGCAGAGGTGGGGGATGTCAGTGGAGGAGGTGGCGGATGTCAGTGGAGGAGGGGGGCAGTGAGCGATTTACTCATGACCTGTGGACTCACTCACTGCCTTGGGATTAACTCATGGCCTTCGGACTGACTCACAGCTTGTGGACTGACTGATGCCCGACTTCTGGAGTCACGTTTGACTTTTGTAAACTGAAAACTGTAACGTCTACATTGAGGAACAGCTTCTTCCTGACAACCATCACGCTATCAATAGTATCAAAGCGAAGGATGATGCGTACAAATTAGCCTGAAAAAGCAGAATACCGGAGGACTGGGAGAAATTCAAAGACCAGCAGAGGAGGACAAAGGGCTTAGTTAGGAAAGGGAAATAGATTATGAAAGAAAACTGGCAGGGAACATAAAAACTGACTGCAAAAGTTTTTATAGATATGTGAAAAGAGAG
Source organism: Leucoraja erinaceus (assembly GCF_028641065.1). Classification (NCBI taxonomy): domain Eukaryota; kingdom Metazoa; phylum Chordata; class Chondrichthyes; order Rajiformes; family Rajidae; genus Leucoraja; species Leucoraja erinaceus. Next base: position 21,242 of record NW_026576083.1, on the reverse strand, counting down.
AGATTAGTTAAAACAAATGTAGGTCCCTTGCAGTCAGAAACAGGTGAGTTGATCATGGGGAACACGGATATGGCGGACCAATTGAATAACTACTTTGGTTCCGTCTTCACTGAGGAAGACATAAATAATTTGCCGGAAATAGCAGGGGACCGCGGGTCAAAGGAGTTGGAGGAATTGAGTGAAATCCAGGTTAGCCGGGAAGTGCTGTTGGGTAAATTGGATGGATTAAAGGCCGATAAATCCCAAGGGCCAGATAGGCTGCATCCCAGAGTACTTAAGGAAGTTGCTCCAGAAATAGTGGATGCATTAGTAATAATCTTTCAAAACTCTAGATTCTGGAGTAGTTCCTGAAGATTGGCGGGCAGCAAACGTAACCCCACTTTTTAAGAAGGGAGAGAGAGAGAAAATGGGGAATTACAGACCAGTTAGTCTAACATCGGTAGTGGGGAAACTGCTAGAGTCAGTTATTAAAGATGAGATAGCAGCACATTTGGAAAGTGGTAAAATCATTGGGCAAAATCAGCATGGATTTACGAAAGGTAAATCATGTCTGACGAATCTTATAGAATTTTTCGAGAATGTAACAAGTAGTGTGGATAGGGGAGAACCAGTGGACGTGGTGTATCTGGACTGGCAAAAACTAGAAAGCAAACTGTTATCTAAATGGTGGCCGATTGGGAAAGGGGGAGATGCAGCGAGACCTGGGTGTCATGGTACACCAGTCATTGAAGGTAGGCATGCAGGTGCAGCAGGCAGTAAAGAAAGCGAAAGGTATGTTAGCTTTCATTGCAAAAGGATTTGAGTATAGGAGCAAGGAGGTTCTACTGCAGTTGTACAGGGTCTTGGTGAGACCACACCTGGAGTATTGCGTACAGTTTTGGGCTCCAAATCTGAGGAAGGACATTATTGCCATAGAGGGAGTGCAGAGATGGTTCACCAGACTGATTCCTGGGATGTCAGGACTGTCTTATGAAGAAAGACTGGATAGACTTGGTTTATACTCTCTAGAAGTTAGGAGATTGAGAGGGGATCTTATAGAAACTTACAAAATTCTTAAGGGGTTGGACAGGCTAGATGCAGAAAGATTGTTCCCGATGTTGGTGAAGTCCAGGACAAGGGGTCACAGCTTAAGGATAAGGGGGAAATCCTTTAAAACCGAGATGAGAAGAAACGTTTTTCACACAGAGAGTGGTGATTCTCTGGAACTCTCTGCCACAGAGGGTAGTTGAGGCCAGTTCATTGGCTATATTTAAGAGGGAGTTAGATGTGGCCCTTGTGGCTAAGGGGATCAGGGGGTATGGAGAGAAGGCAGGTACGGGATACTGAGTTGGATGATCAGCCATGATCATATTGAATGGCGGTGCAGGCTCGAAGGGCCGAATGGCCTACTCCTGCACCTAATTACTCTGTTTCTATGTTTCTATTAAAGATCAGAAGTAAGCTCTGAACCACGAAATACTATATTATTTCACACACACACACACACACACACATATATATTCACATGCACTCACACACATATGCACACACATCTCACACACATATACATACACATCATACACACGCGCACATATTCACATACACACACATATACACACGCACATATTCACACACACACATACACACATATTCACACACACACATACACACGTATTCACTCGCACACACATTCTCATACACATATTTACACGCACCGACTCATTCACGCACCCACAAACTCAATGACACACACATTCACACAAAGACTCACACACATACACATAGACTCATGCACACACACATGGACTCACTCACTCAATCACACACACACACATATATATATTCTCACACACACATATATATACACACACACACACACACACACACACACACATATATATATATATATATATATATATATATATATGTATTCACACATATATACACACACACATGTATTCACACACAAATTCATATATATATTCACACACATACATATATCCACATATATATATATATATACACTCACACATATATCCACGCACACACAGATATATCCACGCACACATACATCCATGCACACACATATTCACGCACACACATATTCACGCACACACATATTCACGCACACACATATTCACGCACACACATACTCACACACACACATACTCACACACACACAGACGCGTATATATTCACACACACGCGTATATATTCACACACCCACATAAATATATACACACACACACACATACACACACAAACACTATAATACAGTGTGCAAAACGAATATTCAAATCCTGCTGTAGTCTTTTGCTGAAACAAAATGATTTGCTTTTAAATAACGTCCAACAAACACACACTTATCGTAGAGAAAGCAGCCGAATATTTGAATCTTCAAATCCTGCTGAAACACAATGCTGCAACAAACACACATACACAGCTTTTGCTGAAACAGAATGCTTCAACAAAAACACACACATAGCTTTTGCGGAAAGACATTGCTGCAACAAAAACACACACATAGCTTTTGCTGAAAGACATTGCTGCAACAAACACACACGCAGCTTATGCTGAAACAGAATTGCAGCATTTTCTGAAACACAATGCAACTTTTGTTGAAACACAATGCAGCTTTTGTTGAAACACAATGCAGCTTTTGCTGAAACATTTGCAGCTTTTGCTGAAACACAATTGCAACTTTCGTTGAAACACAATTGCAGCTTTTGCTGAAACACAATGCAGCTTTAGCTGAAACACAATGCAGCTGTTGCTCAAACACAATGCAGCTTTTGCTGAAACACAGTGCAGCTTTTGCTGAAACATGAATGCAGCTTTTGCTGAAACACAATTGTAGCTTTTGCTGAAATGCAATGCCGCTGCGGCTGCAACCAACAAACAATTACCAGTTCTGTAGAATGTTTCAACACCTCGTGCACGCTGTGGGCAGCGCCATCTTGCCTCCGACCGGACATGACGTAATTGCAGCCGGCTTGGCGATCACCGGAAACGACTACATCGCCGCCATCTTGCAATAGTCAACATCACAAAATGAGCGCCAATTTTAAATTTAAACGCAGTTCTGGTCCAAATAAAAGCTTTATTCGTGCTTTATCTGCCTGAAAACGTTGCAACAAATCTATTTCAATTTACATGAACATTTCAAAGACAATACAGACGTCATGCCTGAAAACGCTTGCAACCACTTTAAAACCCAAGAGAAACACATTTGTAAACGCTTTATAACAATAACAAATGTTTTTTTATTTTCAATACACATTTCAAAGACAATATAGATAGACACATTTACAAATGCATTTCATGTTCAATACACATTTCAAAGACAATACAGATAGACACATTTGCAAACTCTTTCCAACAAAAAATGCCATGAAACGTCAGACCATGGTGAATGGTTAATAACATACATAACAATTGGCTGAACAGGCGTATGGAGGGGACTAACCTTGGAGTAGAGCTGCAGCTCAGAGAGCCGTGACCCTTTCACTTCGTTGTCCGGAAGAAAGTGATTGAAGCAATACACTTCCGGATGTTATAGTCCCCTTCTCCCTCTGCTGCCAGCGGGGGCAGCAGAAAGAATAGGGAATGTTGTAAAAGCATTAATATCTCTGTCATATTTAATCGACGGGAAAACTCCTCAGCACACATGCGGCGGAGGGGGGCTCTGAGCGAGGAGGCCAAAGATGACGGCCGTAGGTGGCGGCGTTCTCTCGGAAATCGCAGCACAAATCAACAAAAGTGGTCAAGAACAGAGTTTTAGCAAGATAGATTGTCTTACACAATGTAAAACATGAAATATGTATAATACTCCCTGGCACATATTATCTTCTATAATTTGGAGGCAACAACGTATCCTTGGTTATCATGCAGAGGGCTATCGTCATTTCTGCAACATAACAACAATATATCGAGCTGTAGCAGGGTCTAGAAAGAAGAACGGTAATGATAGGACTCAAACAATATTTCTTTGTATTTATGTTCATATGAGATTAATTTGAAAAATTAAAATAGATATTTGAGGATATTGGTTTATTTTACATTGCAATCCTTTTCTGTTTTCATTTTCCTCTTTCAATTGATTTCAAGACGCTGAAAAGCCCGAACCAGGCGAATTACCTAAAGAGACAGTTCCTGATGGTGAAGAAGATGATCCGGCGCCAAAGATAAAGAAACTGCTACTCTTTGTCAAAAAACAGCATTTGTCCAGCACCCTGACCGCAGTAGATGAAGCTAGATGCAACCTGTTCCTTTTGTTAACAAAATCAGAGGTACTTCTTCCACCAACAACACACTCTCTCAGAAAGCGGCATGAGAGGAAATTACCAGGCTGCTGTACGTTCAAAATGCCTGGAACAGTTTCCACGTAGAAACATAGAAACATAGAAACATAGAAAATAGGTGCAGGAGTAGGCCATTCGGCCCTTCGAGCCCGCACCGCCATTCAATTATATCATGGCTGATCATCCAATTCAGTATCCTGTACCTGCCTTCTCTCCATACCCCTGATCCCTTTAGCAACAATGGCCACATCTAACTCCCTCTTAAATATAGTCAATGAACTGGCCTCAACTACCTTCTGCGGGAGAGAATTCCAGAGATTCACCACTCTCTGTGTGAAAAATGTTTTCCTCATCTCGGTCCTAAAATATTTCCCCCTTATCCTTAAACTGTCACCCCTTGTTCTGGACATCCCCAACATCGGGAACAATCTTCCTGCATCTAGCCTGTCCAGCCCCTTAAGAATTTTGTAAGTTTCTATAAGAAATCTTCTAATTCTAGCGAGTACAAGCCGAGTCTATCCAGTCTTTTGTCCAAAGGGACATGGGTGGAAAATTGTAGGTGGTGAATTAGACATTGACTCGGGATGATCTGCCTCCAGCACCAAGCACGTTGCTAGAATGAACATACTGTTCATGCAAGAAAACAAACTGTGTGAAATCAAGTGCAGGGAAATAAAAATGCTCATGTCAGCAGCATGGTATGCCATGTGCAGATTTACGTAAGTGTGTTGACTGCAGAAACCCTATTACTGCAAAATACTTGAAATCTGATGTAGAATATTCTGATGAAGATTATATGTAATATGAACAAATAAATTGGGGAAATAAATGATTAAATAACGTTTTGTTTTAATGTCGATCGTTTCACTGCTTACATATGGTAATTGCGTGCTGGTGCATGACAAAGCGCCGGTACACCCACCCATACACACATACATCCACACACACACACACACATCCGTACGCACACATACATGCACACATACATCCACATATCCACACACGCATCCACACACATACATCCATCCACACACACATACATCCACATGCATCCACACATACATACACACATCCATGCATTCGCACATACATACATCCACACATACATACACACTTACATTCTCACATCTACAGACACACGTTTGACACGTATACACAGACACACACACACACAAACTACAGATACTCAAACATTGCAACACTTTTGGAGTTATTTTAGTTTAAAAGTAATAGCCCTCATTTGCAAAGGACTTCTGCGGCAGTCTCATTCAAAAAACACACTCACAATAATATTCATTAAATTATTTGTGTATAATATAATTATACTTAATTATATATGATTACAGTCATATTCACAAGTTACATATCTATGTAGTAAATGGACTGCAACCCGGAAATAGGCTCCCCATGGTGTAATATGGGCATTGGGCATTAATTAAGTTGCAACCTTTGGCAATGACGAGTTATGACTTCCTTCTCAATTAAATTTCATTAAAATCGGTGCAAAATGTCATGTTGTTCCGAGACGTGGGCCACGAAAATTGATTTCTGGACCCATTTGCTATGTTCGGCCCAAATCCTCAACACAGAAAATAGGAGCGGGAGTAGCAAATTCGGCACTTCGAGACAGCACCGCCATTCAATATGATCATGGCTGAACATCCAAAATCAGTATCCCGTTTCTGCTTTTCCCCATTACCCACGATTCCTTTAGCCCTAAAAGCTAAACCTAACGCTCTGTTGAAAACATCCAGTGAAATAGCCCCTGGTCTGTGGCAGATTATTCCTCAGATTCACAGCTCTCTGGGTGAAAAAGTGTTTCATCATCTCTGTCCTAAATGGCCCACTACTTATTCTTAAACTATGATCCATAGTTCTAGACTTCTCCGACGTAGGGAGCATTTTTTCTGCATCTATCATTTCCAATCCGTTAAGAATTGTGTATGTTTCTATAAGATCCCCGATTACCCTTCTAATTTCCAGCCAATATAATCCATGTCGACCCATTCTTTCATCATACGTCATTCCCGCCATCCCGGGATGTAAGCTGGTGAATGTTCAGTAGTCACTGCCTGCCATTCTGAACGGGAGCCGTTATTGTCCCCTCTTTGTTTCCTGCCTGCCAACCAGTTTAGATGGTGTCAATGAAGGGAAGTTGGTGTTGCTTGATCGTCTGGGCAACGTCCACAACGCTGCAATTGCTTCGGTCCTTAAAATGAGCTGTTCTCAAACCATAGGTGGACACCGAAAGCTCGAATAACTCAATGGGTCAGACGGAATATCGGGAGAAAAGGAATGGGTAAAGTTTTGTGTCGAGACCGTACTTCAGATAAATAGTCAGGGGATTGGCTCTAGCCCAAGTGGGGGGAGAGGGGTGACAACAGTTAAAGGCCAAGGACGGGCAGTCTTTGTTCAGAACTGCTGTAGATTTGGGAGGAACATCAACGGCAGATTAGCAAGAGATACGACTGATTGGCTCTAGCCCAAGTGGGAGGAGAGAAGTGAGTCAGAGGGGTGAACACAGTTGAAAACTGAGGAATTTTTGAGTAGTTGGGATCACGGAGACATGGCTCCAGGGTGACCAAGGCTGGGAGCTGAACATCCAGGGATATTCAATATTCAGGAGGGATAGACAGAAAGGAAAAGGAGGTGGGGTAGCGTTACTGATTAGAGAGGGGATTAATGCAATAGAAAGGAAGGACATTCGTTTGGAGGATGTGGAATCGGTATGGGTAGAGCTGCAAAAGACTAAGGGGCAGAAAACGCTGGTGTGTGTTGTGTACAGGCCACCTAACAGTAGTAGTGAAGTTGGAGATGGTATCAAACAGGAAATTAGAAATGCGTGCGACAAAGGCAAAACAGTTATAATGGGTGACTTCAATCTACATATAGATTGGGTGAATCAAATTGGCTGGGGTGCTGAGGAAGAGGATTTCTTGGAATGTATGCGGGATAGTTTTCTAAATCAACATGTAGAGGCACCAACGAGAGAGCAGGCTATTTTAGACTGGGTATTGAGTAATGAGGAAGGGTTAGTTAGCAATCTTGTTGTACGTGCCCCCTTGGGCAAGAGTGACGATAATATGGTTGAGTTCTTCATTAGGATGGAGAGTGACATTGTTAATTCAGAAACAATGGTTCTGAACGTAAAGAAAGGTAACTTTGAGGGTATGAGACGTGAATTGGCCAAGATTGACTGGCAATTAATTCTAAAAGGGTTGACGGTGGATATACCATGGAAGACATTTAAAGACTGCATGGATGAACTACAAAAATTGTTCATCCCAGTTTGGCAAAAGAATAAATCAGGGAAGGTTGTACATCCGTGGATAACAAGGGAAATCAGGGATAGTATCAAAGCGAAGGATGATGCGCACAAATTAGCCAGAACAAGCAGCATACCGGAGGACTGGGAGAAATTTAAAGACCAGCAGAGGAGGACAAAGGGCTTAATTAGGAAAGGAAAAATAGATTATGAAAGAAAACTGGCAGGGAACATAAAAACTGACTGCAAAAGTTTTTATAGATATGTGAAAAGAAAGAGATTAGTTAAAACAAATGTAGGTCCCTTGCAGTCAGAAACAGGTGAGTTGATCATGGGGAACAAGGATATGGCGGACCAATTGAAAAACTACTTTGGTTCCGTCTTCACTAAGGAAGACATAAATAATTTGCCGGAAATAGCAGGGGACCGCGGGTCAAAGGAGTTGGAGGAATTGAGTGAAATCCAGGTTAGCCGGGAAGTGGTGTTGGGTAAATTGAATGGATTAAAGGCCGATAAATCCCCAGGGCCAGATAGGCTGCATCCCAGAGTACTTAAGGAAGTAGCTCCAGAAATAGTGGATGCATTAGTAATAATCTTTCAAAACTCTTTAGATTCTGGAGTAGTTCCTGAAGATTGGCGGGTAGCAAACGTAACCCCACTTTTTAAGAAGGGAGGGAGAGAGAAAATGGGGAATTACAGACCAGTTAGTCTAACATCGGTACTGGGGAAACTGCTAGAGGCAGTTATTAAAGATGGTATAGCAGCACATTTGGAAAGTGGTGAAATCATTGGACAAAGTCAGCATGGATTTACGAAAGGTAAATCATGTCTGACGAATCTTATAGAATTTTTCGAGGATGTAACTAGTAGCGTGGATAGGGGAGAACCAGTGGATGTGGTGTATCTGGACTTCCAGAAGGCTTTCGACAAGGTCCCACATAAGAGATTAGTATACAAACTTAAAGCACAAGGCATTGCGGGTTCAGTATTGATGTGGATAGAGATCTGGCTGGCAAACAGGAAGCAAAGAGTAGGAGTAAACGGGTCCTTTTCACAATGGCAGGCAGTGACTAGTGGGGTACCGCAAGGCTCAGTGCTGGGACCCCAGCTATTTACAATATATATTAATGATCTGTATGAGGGAATTGAAGGCAATATCTCCAAGTTTGCGGATGACACTAAGCTGGGGGGCAGTGTTAGCTGTGAGGAGGATGCTAGGAGACTGCAAGGTGACTTGGATAGGCTGGGTGAGTGGGCAAATGTTTGGCAGATGCAGTATAATGTGGATAAATGTGAGGTTATCCATTTTGGTGGCAAAAACGGGAAAGCAGACTATTATCTAAATGGTGGCCGATTGGGGAAGGGGGAGATGCAGCGAGACCTGGGTGTCATGGTACACCAGTCATTGAAGATAGGCATGCAGGTGCAGCAGGCAGTAAAGAAAGCGAATGGTATGTTAGCTTTCATTGCAAAAGGATCTGAGTATAGGAGCAGGGAGGTTCTACTGCAGTTGTACAGGGTCTTGGTGAGACCACACCTGGAGTATTGTGTACAGTTTTGGTCTCCAAATCTGAGGAAGGACATTATTGCCATAGAGGGAGTGCAGAGACGGTTCACCAGACTGATTCCTGGGATGTCAGGACTGTCTTATGAGGAAAGACTGGATAGACTTGGTTTATACTCTCTAGAATTTAGAAGGTTGAGTGGGGATCTTATAGAAACTTACAAAATTCTTAAGGGGTTGGACAGGCTAGATGCAGGAAGATTGTTCCCGATGTTAGGGAAGTCCAGGACAAGGGGTCACAGCTTAAGGATAAGGGGGGAAATCCTTTAAAACCGAGATGAGAAGAACTTTTTTCACACAGAGAGTGGTGAATCTCTGGAACTCTCTGCCACAGTGGGTAGTTGAGGCCAGTTCATTGGCTATATTTAAGAGGGAGTTAGATGTGGCCCTTGTGGCTAAGGGGATCAGGGGGTATGGAGAGAAGGCAGGTACGGGATACTGAGTTGGATGATCAGCCATGATCGTATTGAATGGCGGTGCAGGCTCGAAGGGCCGAATGGCCTACTCCTGCACCTAATTTCTATGTTTCTATGTTTCTATGTTTCTATGAATTTGCTTTGTAAATTGGTAAATCAGGCAATTTATCAGTCAATTTAAGCAGGACAGCTCTTAGCGAGCGGCAGTGAGTGAGGGACCTTGTGACGGAAGTGCCCTGTGAGTAAAGTGTGAGTCTTTGGCTCGAGAGTCTTCGGCTAGGAGGCTGAGTGAGAGGTGACCACGCAATACGCTTGAGAGGTAGAGACGAAAGAAGGAGATGTCAGGCAAGCTGATTCAGTGCGATGCTTGCAGTGTGTGGGAGGTCAAGGACACCGCTGGTGCCTCTGGCTGCTACAAATGCGAAAAGTGCATCCAGATAGAGCTCCTGAAGGGCCGTGTTGGGGAACTGGAGAAGCAAGTGGATGACCTCCGGTTCGTACGAGAAACGGAGTCGTTCCTCGACAAGTCCTACAGTACGATTGTTACACCTAAGGTACTGGAAGAGAGAAGGTGGGAGACAGTGAGAAAGGTAGGGAAACATGGAATGCCAACGTCCCCGGGTGGTGTACCTCTTGTAAACAGGTTCATCCGCTTAGAAGCTGTTGGGACAGAAGACGTTAGCGGCGGACTGGCCTGCGATGCGAATAGGGCTGTTGAGCCAAAACCAGAAAGGCCTAAGGCAGGCAAGGCCATTGTAGTGGGAGACTCCGTCGTGAGAGGTACGGACAGGGATTTCTGCGGCAACAGACGGGATGCAAGGATGGTGTGCTGCCTTCCCGGTGCCAGGATCAAGGATGTCACGGACAGAGTGCAGAAAATCCTCAAGGGCGAAGGTGAACATCCGGATGTGGTAGTGCATGTCGGCACAAACGATGTCGGAAAGAAGGGGATGAATATTCTGCAGCGTGACTTTAGAGAGCTCGGAAAAATGTTGAAAAGCAGGACCTCCAGTGTTGTTATCTCCGGTTTGCTTCCAGTTCCCCGTGCTGGCGAGAGCAGGAACAGGGAGATACGGAACAGGGAGATACGGGACCTGAACGCGTGGCTGAGGAACTGGTGCACGGGGCAGGGATTTAGATTCTTAGATCACTGGGATCTGTTTTGGGGTAAGGGGGAACTGTACAAAAGGGATGGATTGCATCTTAACAGGTGTGGGACCAACATTCTGGCAGGCAGGTTTGCCACTGATACGCGGGTGGCTTTAAACTCAATAAGGGGGGGGGGGTGTCGAATGGGATAGTGGAGGATGGAGTTAAAGGGAAAGGGTTTCTTAAATGTGTGAGTGTAGAGACCGAGGGGTGTAAAATGAGGGTAGAAGCAATAGGTAGCAAGGTGAAAAGTAAAAGTGGCGGGCAGACAAAACCAGGGCAAAAATCAAAAAGGGCCACTTTTCAACATAATTGTATAAGGGGTAAGAGTGTTGTAAAAACAAGCCTGAAGGCTTTGTGTCTCAATGCAAGGAGCATTCGTAATAAGGTTGATGAGTTGAATGTGCAGATAGCTATTAATGACTATGATATATTTGGGATCACGGAGACATGGCTCCAGGGTGACCAAGGCTGGGAGCTGATCATCCAGGGATATTCAATATTCAGGAGGGATAGAGAGAAAGGAAAAGGAGGTGGGGTAGCATTACTGATTAGAGAGGGGATTAACGCAATGGAAAGGAAGGACATTAGTTTGGAGGATGTGGAATCGGTATGGGTCGAGGTGCGAAACACTAAGGGGCAAAAAACTCTGGTGGATGTTGTGTACAGGCCACCTAACAGTAGTAGTGAAGTTGGGGATGGTATCAAACAGGAACTTAGAAATGCGTGCGACAAAGGCAAAACAGTTATAATGGGTGACTTCAATCTACATATAGATTGGGTGAATCAAATTGGCAGGGGTGCTGAGGAAGAGGATTTCTTGGAATGTGTGCGGGATAGTTATCTAAATCAACATGTAGAGGAACCAACGAGAGAGCAGGCTATTTTAGACTGGGTATTGAGTAATGAGGAAGGGTTAGTTAGCAATCTTGTTGTACGTGCCCCCTTGGGCAAGAGTGACCATAATATGGTTGAGTTCTTCATTAGGATGGAGGGTGACATTGTTAATTCAGAAACAATGGTTCTGAAATTAAAGAAAGGTAACTTTGAGGGTATGAGACGTGAATTGGCCAAGATTGACTGGCAATTAATTCTAAAAGGGTTGACGAATTCTAGCAAAGAATTCCAGAGATGCACCACTCTCTGTGTGAAAAATGTTTTTCTCATCTCGGTCCTAAAAGATTTCCCCCTTATGCTTATACTGTGACCCCTTGTTCTGGACTTCCCCAACATCGGGAACAATCTTCCTGCATCTAGACTGTCCAATCCCTTAAGAATCTTGTAAGTTTCTATAAGATCCCCCCTAAATCTTCTAAATTCTAGCGATAACATACCATTCACTTTCTTCACTGCCTGCTGTACCTGCATGCCTACTTTCAATGACTGGTGTACCATGACACACAGGTTTCGTTGCATCTCCCCTTTTTCCAAACGCCACATTTCAGATAATATTCTACATTCTTGTTTGCCACCAAAGTGGATAACCTCACATTTATCCACATTATACTGCATCTGCCAAGCATTTGCCCACTCACCCAGCCTATCCAATCACCTTGCAGCCTCCTAGCATCCTCCGCACAGCTAACACTGCCCCCCAGAATAGCCTGCTCTCTCGTTGGTTCCTCTACATGTTGGTTTAGAAAACTATCCCGAATACATTACAAGAAATCCTCTTCCTCAGCACCCCTGACAATTTGATTCACCCAATCTATCACCCAACCTTCATAGTAACCACAGCTAGTTTGAAGAAGCATATGCAATATGTTGATCGAAGTACATTCCAAATGTTAATGTATTTAGAGTTTGGTAAATGGCGACAATGTCTGTGCCGCATCTCTTCCCTGTGCACGTAAAGGTCAGACGCTCAATTCAGCAGCAATTCAAGAGATCGCTATGAATTATCAGATCCAGAACTACACTACCTCATCCAACAATGTAACACCCTTTCATAGTTTTGCAAGTGACACGAAAAGTAATTGTCAAATGTGATCCTCGCCCTGCATTAAAACTATTCAATCTTCTATATCCCTGTATAAAATCGAAGTTTGTATTATTACAGTCATAAGAGTCATAAGAAATCTAAAAATAATAATCGTTTGCAACATCCCTTGAGGTGCCTAATTCACTGTACAATGATGCAATGAGCGAAAGTTGGTGACGGGTTATTTGTTCAGTGGACTGTGTCTGAGGTGACTGAAGTGACGGTCGCACTAATTGTCATAGTCGACGTGCCCTGGTTGTATAATAGGGCTCGAAACCAAACACCAGTAGATGAAAGGAGTTAGCGCATTATACAAATTCGCTGCTTTTGATGGAAAATGGGATATTCAGCAATTTACTACATAGCGAGCATATACTATCCTGCTCTTGTCGCGTTTGGAATACCGGGTAAGAAATAGAAGCTGACTATTTTTGGTGCGTTTCGTTCTCTTGTTAACCCCCGGCGTGTGTAAAACGACTGTGATGATACTGCCAGCCATTTTGACTAATTCGACAAGCTGGATGCAGGAAATGTGTTTATATGAAAGAGGCCATTATTATTTCCAAATCATTTGAAGTGTTAACAGAGGCCGATGCATATTCGTGGCCCTTTCATTGCAATCGTCAGCTATCTACCCTTTGGGAAATAATGTTTCGTTAATTTCATCATATTACATTAAGTACTAAGTAATACAGCTTTTATTAAATTTATTTATTCTGATGTATCTCAACTCGTACACTTAACAAACGATGTAACTGAGCTATTAGTGTCGTTGGTATGTTTTAACAGCTTTTTTTCCCAACGTGTGAGAATTTTAATTTGAACAAGCTCGGAATCGTGTTGTATTTGGCAGAAACCTATTGCGTCAGGTGGTGGTTGGAATCAGCTCCAGGATGGAAATCGATTTCACCACGGTAGGGACTTGTTTCCCCAGGTACACGAAACGAGCCGAGGAGATTGACTGCGTTTGCACCGAGGATTCCTTTATCAATATTGTTCCTCTTGCTTCCATTCAGTTAACTTAATGGCAATCGTGATCCTCTCGCGTGGAAAATGCGGTCTTTCCAAGTGCATCACTCGTTACCTGGTGGGAATGGCGGCGGCAGATCTCATGGTGGTCATCGTCGTTGCATTATTGGAGCAGACAAATATGATCCATATATATTCCCGTTTATTGCACATCACTCCAATTTGTGCTCTGACCCGTGTTTTGAATGTTGCAACTACGGGCTGTTCCGTTTGGCTTACGGTGGCTTTCACCTTCGATCGCTTCATCGCAATATGCTGCCAACAGTTGCAGATAAGGTATTGCAGTGAAAGGACTGCGACGGTGGTTATAGTAGTCTTGACCATATTATGCTGTGCCAGATGTATCCCGGTTTACTTTGCAATAGAGCCTTACGCCATAATTGATCACGTGCCATGGGGCTGCATCGCAATAGCAGCATACTACACTTCTTCCATGTGGAAAGCGTTCGAGTTAATTGACAGTATCTTGACACCGTTATTACCAATCGCGTTAATTCTACTGTTTAATGGGTTGACAGTTAGACACATTATTGCGGCAAATAGAGTTCGCCAAAGCCTGCGGAACAACAGCGAGAATCAGAAGGATCCAGAAGTGGAAAACCGGAGAAAGTCAATTGTTTTGTTGTTTGCTCTATCAGCCAATTTCATATTATTGTGGATGCCTTATGTGGTATCTTCTGTGAACTGGCAAATGCAAAATTATTTTTACACAGACAGATATATGAGTAACCCAACATATATCCTGCAGGAACTTGGGTTTATGTTTCAATTCCTCAGCACCTGCACAAACACATGTATCTATATACTGTCACAGAGGAAAATCAGAGAGGAGCTGAAGAATGGAGTGAAATTCGTGCTTACACTGAATGGTCATTGTTGTAAATAGCACGCGAATCTAATTTTAAATCTGTTGGGCGGCCGCATATAAGTTAATGGAATTCCGATGTAGTTTTGGAAATGTATCAGGAATGTATGTAACAGTCAGTAGCTTTGTGCTGCCACGTCAGGCAACAAGATCATTTCGAATCAATACGTGAAACTGCGCCTGCGCATTAAATACCTATGGCTTGATGTTTATGTCAGGAAACGTGTTTTCCAAGCCATATGTTTATTGATACCTGGTGTATCGTTTTAATATCAATCATCGGACATTTATGTAATTACAAATTAAATAAAAGTCAAAAAATCTAAAACCTTCGTTTATCTCAAAATATAATGCAAGTGCATGTGGACCGTTGGCAATTGTTTTAGCACCGAAGACCGCATTTGAGATTACAGACATTTTTTTTAATTTGGACAGACGAATAAAATACTCATAGTATGATTAAAAAACATTAAGTCACCGGATTACTCACCTCTTTGGTATCCGTGTTTTTCTCTATTGCAAACACTGAACAGGATCGAAAAATGCTGTACGGTTTCCCTAGAAACTGGGCGCCATCGACGAGCAGCGTTTGGTAAGTTTCTCAGGACTCATACAGTAAGTGGCAAAGCATCATTGAGCTTTGTGGACGTCGGGTACTCTGGGTACAGGTTTAATGCTCCTATCTTTCCCTGAATCAGCAACAGAGTTAGACAATGTGCGAAGAAGGCGTTCAGCGTGATTGATTTCATACGTCTGATCAATGTGACAAATTTAATGTTGAAATGAATCAGCGGTGAAGATCAAAATATTGATCAACTACTGGAAGTAATTTCGTATTGCAGTGTTCAATGTGCATGTGCGACGCATGTGTGATGACATATTTGTCGAAAATGGGTCCACGACGCGAAATCAAACTATCCGTAGCAATAAATCATGCGATGTGTTGAGAGAAGGTAACACGACAGAATGCTGCTGTGCAGATATCCGGAGCAAATGAATAGGCAACGTTAACGGTCGGAACCCTTGGCTGGTGCAATGTGACTGCCATTGGGGCATACATGCGCAAAATATACGTTATGTATATGTATATATCTGTCCAAATATAGTCTAATAATTAAATCCTCGTCTGCAGCCTCATCTGCCAGCTCATTCCAGACGTGGACAACACAGAGTGAAAAGGTTAACCTTGCAATACCTCTTCAATGTTTCCCACACACGTTAAACCTTGAGCATTCATAGCAAAATGATTTGAGTATAGGAGCAGGGAGATTCTACTGCAGTTGTACTGCAGTTGAGTATAGGAGCAGGAAGATTGTTCCCAATGTTGGGAACGTGCAGGACAAGGGGTCACAGTTTCAGGATAAAGCGGAAATCCTTTAAGATTGAGATGAGAAAAACATTTCTCACATAGAGAGTGGTGGATCTCTGGAACTCTCTGCCACCGAAGGTAGTTGAGGCCAGTTCATTGGGGAGT
The DNA here is from genome assembly GCF_028641065.1 of Leucoraja erinaceus. Classification (NCBI taxonomy): domain Eukaryota; kingdom Metazoa; phylum Chordata; class Chondrichthyes; order Rajiformes; family Rajidae; genus Leucoraja; species Leucoraja erinaceus. The sequence goes on along the minus strand of NW_026576083.1, from coordinate 5,219 downwards.
GGGGGTGTCAAATGAAGTTTTATTTTCTCTACCTCAATCTTATAATCGCACTCCTCAATAAGGCCACCCCTGAACGCCTACGCTCCACACCAAAAACATTTGCTCCCGGTAACTCAAACTAACAATTCCGGGTAACATGCTGATGAATCTCTGCTACATTTTTTTCCAACGGAATACCATCGTTCTATATCCTGGCGACCAGTACTGCACACACAACACTAAGAGTGGTCTTCCTCTGGCATTACATGCTCAATCTGTCTGACACGTCATGCTCAAAACATTATCTTTTGTTCGTTGAAGCTTTCTTCTGCTCTGCATGCAATTAGACACAACCAAATGTATTGTGACTATTGCTTCCAACCATCGTAACATGAAACTGAAAAGGCGTCCTGCCCAGAAATGTCCCCAATTGCATTCGTAATAAGGTGGATGAGTTGAATTTGCAGATAGCTGTTCATGACTATGACATAGTTGTGTTCACGGAGACATGGCTCCAAGGTGACCAAGGCTGCGAGCTGAACATCCAGGGTTATTCAATATTCAGGAGGGAGAGACAGAAAGGACAATACGGTGAGGTAGCGTTGATGATTAAAGAGGAGTTTAACGCAATAGAAAAGAAGGACATTAGCTTGGAGGATGTGGAATCGATATGGGTAGAGCTGCGAAACACTAAGGGGCAGAAAACACTAGTGGGTGTAGTGTACAGGCCATCTAACAGTAGTAGTGGAGTTGGGGAAGGCATCAAACAGGAACTTAGAAATGCGTGCAACAAAGGGAAATCAGTTATGATGGGTGACTTGAATCTACATATAGATTGGGTGAATCAAACTGGCAGGGGTTCTGAGGAAGAGGATTTCTTGGAATGTGTGCGGGATAGTTTTCTAAACCAACATGTAGATGAACCAACGAGACAGCAGGCTATTCTAGACTGGGTATTGAGTAATGAGGAAGGGTTAGTTTGCAGAATTGTTGTGAATGGCCCCTTGGGCAAGAGTGACCATAATATGGTTGAGTTCTTCATTAGGATGGAGAGTGACATAATTAAATCAGAAACAAGGGTTCTGAACTTAAAGAAAGGTTACTTTGAGGATATGAGTCGTGAATTGGCCAAGATAGACTGGCAATTGATTCTTAAAGGGTTGACGGTGGATATGCAATGGAAGGCATTTAAAGACTGCATGGATGAACTAAAACTGTCGTCGAACTATGGAAAGACAAGTATGCAGAGACAAAAGGAGGCATATAACGATGCCATGAGAACACTGCTATGGCAACTTAGATGGTGTATGGATTGTGTTTTTAAAAAATATATTTAAATTATGATTTTTTGTAAGTGATATACAAAGATTTTATATGTATTTTATGATATTTAATATGCAATGCATTTTTAATGTAATGTTGTCCCTTGTCTGGACCTTGAGTCCGTAATAAAGTTTATTATTATTATTATTATTATTATTATTATTATTATTATTATTATTATTATTATTATTATTATTATTATTATTATTATTATTATTATTATTATTATTACAACAAGTGTTCATCCCAGTTTGGCAAACTAATAAATCACGGAAGGTAGTGCATCCGTGGATAACAAGGGAAATCAGGGATAGTTTCAAAACGAAAGATGAAGCATTCAAATTAGCCCGAAAAAGAAGCCTACCAGAGGACTGGGATAAATTCAGTCCAGCAGAGGAGGACAAATGGCTTAATTAGGAAAGATAATATAGATTATAAAAATAAAACTGGCAGGGAACATAAAAAGTGACTGCAAAAGATTTTAGAGGTATGTGAAGAGAAAAGGATTAGTTAAAACAAATGTAGGTCCCTTGCAGTCAGAAACAGATTAATTGATCATGGGGAACACGGACATTACAGACCCGTTGAATAATTAATTTGGTTCTGTCTTCACCAAGGAACGCATAAATAATCTGCCGGAATTAGCAGGAGACCGGGGGTCAAATGAGATGGAGGAGCTAACTGAAATCCAGGTTAGCCGGGAAGTGGTGTTAGGTAAATTGAATAGATTAAACGCCGATAAATCCTCAGGGCCAGATAGGCTGCATCCCAGAGTAGTTAAGGAAGTAGCCCCAGAAATAGTGGTTGCATTAATGATAATTTTTTTAAACTCTTTAAATTCTGGAGTAGTTCCTGAGGATTGTAGGGTCGCTAATGTTACCCCACTTTTGTGCCACAGTGGAACCACAGTGCGAACTCCATCATCAAGTTCGCTGACGACACCACTATTGTGGGGCGTATCACTGACGGGGATGAGTCAGAGTACAGAAGAGCGATCGAGTAACTGTCCATATGGTGCCAGCGCAATAACCTGGCCCTCAACTACAGCAAAACCAAGGAACTGATTGTGGACTTTGGAAGCAGTAGGAGGGGGACCCACAGTCCCATTTATATCAACGGGTCGATGGTTGAAAGGGTCAAGAACTTCAAATTCCTGGGCGTGCACATATCTGAAGAGCTTTCCTGGTCCGAGAACACTAACGCAATTATCAAAAAAGCTCATCAGCGCCTCTACTTCCTGAGAAAATTACGGAGAGTCGGATTGTCAAGGAAGACTCTCGCTAACTTCTACAGATGCACAGTCGAGAGCATGCTGACCGGTTGCATCGTGGCTTGGTTAGGCAATCTGAGCGCTCTGGAGAGGAAAAGACTACAAAAAGTCGTAACCACTGCCCAGTCCATCATCGGATCTGACCTTCCTTCCATCGAGGGGATTTATCGCAGTCGCTGCCTCAAAAATGCTGGCAGTATCATCAAAGACCCATACCATCCTGGCCACACACTCATCTCCCTGGAGCCTGAAGACTGCAACAACCAGTTTCAGGAATAGCTACATCCTCTCAGCCATCAGGCTATTAAACGTGGCTCGGACAAAACTCTGATTATTAACAACCACTTTGTATTATTTGCACTTTACCAGTTTAATTATTCATGTGTGTATATATTTATATCATGGTACTAGACTAAGAGGGACCCGTTGGGTCCCAGCTCGCACGGGAGGGCTGGACACCCTACACAATATTCAACCTCTCCACCAATTCCAATATTGCTGGCCAGTGTTACTGGTTTCCAGAGGGCTAGTATGGAGTTTGTGGGCCAAATGGATTTTTGGGCTGGCAGCACAGTCACTGAGGGCTGGCAGCTCAGTTCACTGAGGCCTGGCAGTACAATCACTCGGACCTGGCAGGCTGGCGGCTGAGAAACTGCCAGAAATTGCGCCCAAAACAAGTGACAGACTGTAAGAGTGAAGGGGTAAGAGGGTGGACTGAATGTATTATTGGGCTGGCAGTTCAGTCACTTACAGCTGGTGGGCTGGCAAATCACTAACTCACGGCTCATGGGCTGGCTGTGCAGTCGCTCACGCATGGTATGCTGGCAGTTCGCTCAGTCACCCCGCCTACCTTCAACCAGTTCAAACTATGCTCCTTGCCAATCCACTCCCAACCACATATTCAGTGCATCTCGCCACAACCCCCCCCCCCCCTCCATGCACTCTTTGTGGCTCTCCCACAGAGCAGCCGTCCTGCCTATTAGGTTCTATTGTGATGAAGCCCACACAGTATTAAAAGTGCAAAAAGGTTTTATTAAAGTTTAAAACGTGAATGACTCTTAAAATATAAGAACAATTTAAATTTTAAAGATGAGATTTATTAAGTTTTGTATTAAGTAATTGTTGTATCTTGTTGCGTCTTGTTGTGTTCTGCTGCTCACTGCCACTTGATTACAATTTCCTGTTGATAAAAAGAGACAATTTTAATATAGAGACAGTAAGCGGTCAAATTTTAAGAAGGAAAATCTGAGAATATCTCAGAAGTCATCATTCAACGATTAATGACAACATTCTTGGGCGATGTTCCATCCTTCAGGAAACCTTTGACATTTCCCTTCATATGTCTGTTGAGCTAGTGTGTTGGGCCAAAGGTACTGGTTTCCAGAGGGCTAGTAGGGAGTTTGTGGGCTGAATGGATTTTAGGGTTGGCAGCTCAGTCACTGAGGGCTAGCAGCTCAGTCAATGAGGCTTGTACTGGCAGGGGGGCACCAAAATGCTTAGTGTTGCTGAAGACATCTGGAAGCATTATGTCCACAACTTCAAAGCATTCTCTACTAATCATTGGACATTCATCCCAAACAATGACTTTCACTTACCTCGTGAAATGTGCCGTCTTAGAGTTCTTCTCGATGTTGCACAGTGTATCATCGGCCACTTGGCAGGGTATCTTGAATCGAGAATGTGTAGTTCTTCCACCAGGCAGAAGTCTAGCTGCTATCCCAGAGGATACCACAGCAATAGCCACATCACCTTGACCTTGAGGTGGGGGATGTCAGTGGAGGAGAAGGGGCAGTGAGCGATTTACTCATGACCTGTGGACTCACTCATTGCCGCGATTAACTCATGCCCTTTAGACTGACTGGCTCTCACGGCTTGTGGACTGACTGATGCTTGACTTCTGGAGTCACGTCCGACTACCGTAAACTGAAAACGGTATCATCTACATTGAGGAACAGCTTCTTCCTGACAGCCATCACGCTATTAAACATAATAAATAAGCTCTGAACTACGAAATACTATATTATTTCACACACACACACACACACACACACACACATATATATATATTCACACGCACTCACACACATATGCACACACACACACATATATTCATACACACATATTCACTCACACACACACATATTCACACAAATAAATCCACACACACACATATTCACACACACACATATTCACACACACACACACACACATATTCACACACACACACACACACACACATTCACACGCACACACATTCTCATACACATATTCGCACACACACACAGACTCATTCACGCACACACAAACTCAATGACACACACATTCACACAAATACCCACACACACACACACACACACACAAAGACCCCCCCCCCCCCCCCCCCCCCCCCCCCCCCCCCCCCCCCACACACACACACACACACACACACACTAGATTATCTTACACAATGTAAAACATGAACATATGTAAAATACTCCCTGGCACATATCTATATTACTAAAACTCTGTTCTTGACCGCATTTGGCGATCTGTGCTGCGATTTCCGAGAGAACGCCGCCACCTACGGCCGTTATTTTTGGTCATCTCGGAGCCCCCCTCCGCCGCTTGTGTGCCGAGGATTTTTCCCGTCGATTAAATATGACAGAGA